>NC_034591.1:41959402-41994662 GCF_900095145.1 Mus pahari
CTAGCTGCATATGTAGCAGAAGATGGCCTAATAATAAATATAAATAAATAAATAAGCATATTCTTATTTAAAAAAAAAAAAAAAGAGTGCACATCCTCAACCCAGACTATCTCCAATAGACAACAACTCACAATGAACATTTAGCTTTACTCAATGTAGTCTCACTAGATATATAAACCATACTTAAGAGCAGGCAGGCTCCATTTACAGCAGTGGATAACTTAAAGTGAACTCACAACTATTTTTGGAGAATTTTTTTTTGCCTCCTATTGCTTTGTCTGAGTATTTTTGTATATTTGTCTTTTGCTTGTATGTTATGGTTTCCAATTTTTTTTTTGAAGAGTGGTGTGTCTGGAGGGTTTTGTGTGTGTGTGTGTGTGTGTGTGTGTGTGTGTGTTGGTTTAAATAGGTTTGGACCTCATGGATTCATGTGTTTGAATGCTTGACCCATAGGGAGTGGCACTATTAGAAGGTATATCCTTGTTGGAGTAGGTGTGGTCTTGTTGGAAGAAATGTGTCACTGTTGGGGCAGACTTTGAGGTCTCTTATGTTCAAGCTCTACCCATTGCAGAAACCAGACTCCTCTTGAATCAGTATGGAGAATGTTCAGCTCTTCCAGAAGCATATCTGTCTGAAAGTTATCATGTTTCCCACCATAATGATAATGGACTAAACCTCTCAAACTGTAAGCCAGCCCTAATTAAAAGTTTTTCTTTATCAGAGTTGCTTTGGTCATGGTGTCTCCTCATACCAATAACCACAACTAAGAGAGAAGTTGGTTACAGAGACTAGGATATTGCTGTGATAAGCCTTACCAAGTTTTTGTTTGTAGGAATGTAGATTTGGAGACTTTGTATTACAAAAGCAGTGGAATGCTTTAAATGGGGTTTAATGGGCCATACTAGGAGAAGCATGGAACACGGTGGCACTGAGGGTTATTTGAACTGTGGGGGCCTGGATCAAAGGTTTCGGGAGAAGAATTTTAATGTTACCTAGAAATCAATCTTGTGATATTTTAGTGAAGAATGGGGCTGCTTTTTGCCCTTGTCTGAAGAGTCTATCTGAGGGTAAGGTAGAAAGATTTAGATTAAGTGCATTCACAAAGGAAATCCCAAAAACAACCTAGAATATATAGAATCAGTCCTGTGGTTCACTCTTATGACAAACACTTTGATCAAAAATAGCAAGCTGATAAAGGAAAAATACAAAATACATGGTTGAAAGATTAAAAGGGCACTGTGAAGTGGAATGGAGCTAAATCCTGCATTCAGTGAGATAAAGAGATTAAAGATATTAAAATAGAATTAAGAGAGTGGTGACCTTGAGGCAAGGTCCAACTGAGATAAGCTTCCATCTTGTGAAAGGGAATTAAAAAAAACACTTAGGTCCAGGTATAATATAAGTCTTTAATTCCAGTACTCAAGAAATAAAGGCCTGCAGATCTCTGAGTTCAAGGCCAGTCTTGTCTACAGAGCAAGTTCCAGATCAGCCAAATTTAGGCAGTGAAAACAGAAAGCTGGTGTAGATGTAATTGAACAAGGGAGCCATGTTCCAGGCCCTCAAAGCAACAAAGCTTGTCATTTTAAGTGTTGCCTAGGTCATGGTGTCTCTTCACAGCAATAAAACCCTAATTAAGACTGTGTGAGAGTGAGAAAAAAAGTGTGTGTGTGTGTGTGTGTGTGTGTGTGTGTGTGTGTGTATTTCAAGAATCTTTTATTTGGTAGGTTTAATTCTGGTTTGTTTGATTTTATATTTTCCTCTTTGTTGAAAAAGAATGAAAAAGAAGGCCTGGAGTTGGATGGAAGGGAAGTTGGGGAAGTTCTAGGAGGAAGGTGTGATCAGAAAGCATTGAATTGAAAACTATTTTCAATAAAAAGAAGTGCCTCTATCTTGTCATTTTTCTGTCCCTGATCTAGCTTGTGGTAGCTCCATTCCTAAGTGTATCATGAGCTCTTACGCTGTCTAATAATAAAAAAAAGACCCAAAATAAGTAGATATAGTTATATATATATATTTGTCCCTGTTGGTGACACAAAGCTTTTAAAACCCTTGAAATTTCCTGATTGATAGAAATGTGTTATCATATGATACCCTTAGCCACACCTGAGTTTATGGTAATGAGGTGACTTGACAGCCCCTTGTTTGGCTGGTGATAGTTAAGGCTTTTAGCATTCCTATTCCTTGAGTTCAAGCTCCCAGTTTAAAAAAAAAAAGATAGGGCTGGAACTGCTTTCAACAATTGGTGATTGATCTTTAATCTATCAAGTCTACACGAGCCCAAATTTATAATATAAATGTGTACATCTAATTATTTCATTTGCGAGCACATACATGTGTGCCATACAGAAAATATCTCAACTTAAGTATGCAAAAAACAAACAAACAAACCAAAAGTATGTCAATCTTCTTCTACAACGTGGATTCCAAGAGCTGGTGAGTGTCCTTACCCTCTGAGCCACCTTTGCCAGCCTGAAACTTCAATTAAAAAAGCAAATCAAATTTCAGGTTAATATAAAGTGGAGTTTGAAGACCTTCTATGCTGTTAAGTGTATCAGTGTGCTTGGAGCAGCAGATATGGCATGGAAGCCTTCAGTGCTCTTACTCCACTCTGATGATCCCATCTACCAGGCTGCTTTTAATCTGTATGTCTTATGACAAATTGGCAAGTAGAAGTCTTTTCCTGAGTTCTAGTGAATTAGGACTTGGAGAGGAGCATCTTATTACCAACTTAGACAGAAGTGCCTAGGGTCTTGGAAGTTTCAGCTAGCATCCTATATGAGTACAGAGCCCTTGAAGTAAAAAAACAAAAACAAAAACAAAAACAACAAAAAAACACTATCTCTCAGTAGTTGGTGTGATAGAGATGACTCATGGAATGCCCCCATATAAGGCCACAGAAAATTTCAGGTGTCAGAAAGTCAGTCTGCCAGAAGTTAGACCTGAAGAATCCATTCATATGTTTCCCTAAACCAACAAACCCTCTGAATAGTGAGCAGATCTAGACTAAAACCTATAAAGCTTCAGGGGTCCTGCCCCGTCTAGGAAATGTAAGAGGAGGACGTGAAACAGAGAGCACCGAGGAGGACATAGAGGAATTGTTCAGGCCCTTCCCCAGCTCACCGTCCTCCTTGCTGCTCTTATCTGACAGCCCTTCCAGTTCTACACCAGTTATTGTGGAAAGTGAATGACAGATCCAAACGGTCCATTTGCATGCTGTCAACTACAAGGAGGGAGAACACAGAGCAAGAAAAGCTTACTGTGAGACTTGATCACAGCATAGCTCCTTAGTTAGATACGATAGATACGTGATTCACATTCTTAGTAGAGCCAGCAATATTCCTTTAGGTTCATTAAGTCACAAAGCAAACTGACCATGACATGCAGGCCCCCTCATTTCCCATCTCCACCAGTCTATTATCCACTTGAACCTTTCTGCTATTAGAATTTCCCAATAATACTTCCATCTCATCGGTAATATAACACACACACAAACACACACACACACACACACACACACATTCCCTTATCCACTGACCTGTTATGCTCTGCTAACTTCCACATGAGCTCTATGTTAAACACACAAAATGTGAGATTTGAAATACCCACATATGAAAAGAGAAAATGTAACATTTGTCTTTTGTACCTAGATCTCACTAAGTATGGAACTTTAGTGGCTCTACCCACTTAATTGTACATTTTATTATTTCATTTTATTTACAGAGGAGTATTAATCTACTGTGTGTATGTGATGTCACATTTTCGTTATCCACTCGCCACTTGATGGACATCCAGACTGATTCCTTCTCTTAGCTATTATAAACAGAGTGACAGTTACCATAGACGTGTAAGGGTCTCTGTAAACAGAGTGACAGTTACCATAGATGTGTAAGGGTCTCTGTAGAAAGATGTAAAGTCCTTTGGGAATGTGATCAGAGGAAGTATAGCTGGGTTGTGTAATAATCCCACTCTAGCTTCTTGAGAATCCTGCAGACAGATTTTTGAAGTGACTGCCCTAGTTTACACCCCCATCAGCATCAGTGTCCCCTTAACTCATATTCACATTATCAGTGGGGTGGGACGGTAAAAGTAGCTCTGATCTGTATTTTGCAGATAATAAAGGAGGCTGGGCATCTGTGCTGTTGTTGACTTGTCAGTAGATTGTTATCTGTGTATTCTAGACATGAATCCTCTGTTATATGAACAGTTGGCTAGGATTTGTTGTTATCTGCCTCCTCACCATTGACAATCCTTTACTGTGCAAAGTTGTTTTGGTTTTGGTATAACTTTTCTAAGATCCTGTTTTTCTATTTGCCAAACTCTTGGTCTTATTTCCTGACCTACTGGAGTCTTATTTCAAAAAACTTCCACCTATGCTCAGAAGTTCAAATTAACCTGTGACTGTAAGTTGAAGAGTACCCCCCCCAATTTTTCCTCTAGCAGTTTTAGGGTATCATGTTCAATGTTGAGGTCCTTGATTAATTTTTGAATTAGTCTTATGCAAAATGAGAAGTTAGAATCTAACTTCACTTCCTGCATATTGAAACCTTTGTTTCCCATCACCATATTGGCTTTTCTCAGTGTGAGTTTTTGGCATCTTTGTTAAAGAGCGTGTAGCACAAGATTCATGGACTTATATCTGGATTCTCTATTCTATCCCATCGAGTTATGTGTCTTTGTGTCAATGTTACTTGGTGTTTATTACAATAGCTCTTTTAGGGTTGCAGCAATGAGGTTCGGTGAGATCTCTCAAAGTCTTCTTTTAGCTCAGGATTTCTTTAGCTATCCACGGTCTTTTGTGCCTCCATATAAAGTTTTGGATTATTTTTTCTGTACTTGTGAATAAAGGTTCTGGTATTTTTACGGCAATTAAATCTGTAGATTGCTTTTGGTTGATGGTCATTTTCACCATATCAACCTTCTAATCCATGAATGTGGAAGGGCTGTTTTATTTTTTTTCCCCACGGGACAAAGCATCTTCCTTTTTTTTTTTTTGGTTTTTCAAGACAGGGTTCCTCTGTATAGCCCTGGCTGTCTCCTGGAGCTCACTTTATGGACCAGGCTGGCCTCGAATTCAGAAATCCACCTGCCTCTGCCTCCCAAGTGCTGGGATTAAAGGTGTGCACCACTAGGCCTGGCAAAGCATCTCTTACAGATGCAGTTTTATACATGTCTTTACTTTCTCACACATGATTTCAATGAACTTTCATCCTATCAGTTTTTAAAAATTAGGACTGGTGCAATGGCTCACGGGTAAGAAGACTGGTTGCTCTTAGAGAAGATCTGAGATCAATCCACAGCTCCCATACAGTGGCTTACAAATGTCTGTAACTCCAGTCCCAGAGGTTCTGACATCCATTTCTGGCCTCCGAGGACACTGCATGCGTATGCACACATACAGGCAAAACACACATACATACAAAATAATAAAAATTTTAAAAATTAAAAAAAATTAACCCACCCTATGCTATGCTTAATTTGGAGACCAAAGATTACATTTGGAGAAAGATCTTGAACATGGAGTTTATGTTCCGACTGCAAAGCAGATCCTAAGCGCTGTCAGTGAGCTTTCAGTTTCAGGAATTCCTTATCTTCTATCTTCCTATATGGTCCTGTCTTTCTTTATCCTTTCGTAACTCTGTGAGGAGCAGGATGAAGACTGGGAGAGGTTGGACTGAGGAGCTTACTAGTAGAAGAAAAATGCAAAGTACTTCCACTTCTTTTACCCTACATTTCTACATTGTAATTCTTTGAATTTCAGGGTTCTGTACCAGAAATTGCCAGAAATAAACATGTATAGATTGCCCAATGAGGTGTTTTAAAAAAATCGTACTGGGATATGTTCTCTTCTGTGAATTTCCATGAGCTACTAATGTATGCTTTAATAGCAGCTCCTAATGAATCTAACTTTATGTATTTATTTATTTGCTCCAGAACTGTGCATTTGGAGATTTTAATCAAAATTTATAGTAACTAAGCTTAACTACAAGAACCAATTTGTGTTAGCTATTGTACTTTTAATCTAAAATATAATTTAGAACAACTTTAAGCCATTAATTGCTTTTATGAAATTGCAATAATTCAAAACTTACTTTCTCCTTGAAGATTTTACAAATTGACAACCAACACAGTTCATTTATATAATCTTGCCTTTCTTTCTTTTTCTTTTTTTAAAGAAAATTAAGGGGGAAGTGATGTTTTGTTATGAAGATAGTTAAGTATGAACTACCTTCTTTATGTAACTAAATATCTCTTCTTAGGGAATTGTGACATTAGTCATGACACCTTGTGATGAAGACTGCTACAACAGAGTCATTTGACCACACTCTTGCTTTCCAGAGCAATGCATCATCAGTCACTCCACTGTTAGGACAGGCTGCTTCTTCTCAAGGAAAACTCATCCTTGAATCAGTGAGAGTACCAAAACCCTACTCTTTTTTTTTTTCCTGTTTTTTTTTATTAGATATTTTCTTTATTTACATTTTGAATATCATCCCCTTTCCCAGTTTCCCCCCTAGAAGCCCCCAAACAATCTCCCCTCCCCCTGCTTCTACGAGGGTACTCCCCCGACCCACCCATGCACCCAATCCTGCCTTCCCGTCCTGGTCCTGGAATTCCCCTACACTGGGGTATCAAGCCTTCACAAGACCAAGGACCTCTCCTCCCATTGATGCCGGACAAAGGCAATCCTCTGCTACATATGCAATTGGAGACATGGGTCCCTCTTTGGTTGGTGGTTTAGTCCCTTGGAGTTCTGGAGGGTCTGGTTGGTTAATATTGTTGTTATTCCTATGGGGTTACAAACCCCTTCAGCTCCTTTAATCCTTTCTCTAACTCCTCCATTGTGAACCTCGTGTTCAGTCCAATGGTTGGCTGTGAGCATCTGCCTCTGTATTTGTCAGGTTCAAAACCTCACTCTTATAAAAAAGAAACAATAATTTCCATGTAAGTCTTGTTTTCTGGTCTAGCCCTAGGGAAGAGAGGCACAATCTACAGTGCCAGTAAGTAATTATGAAGGAAAAAACAAAACAAACAACAACAAAAAACAAAATAATGTAGGAGGGTAACTTAGAAGAAAAGTCTCATCGATGTGGATAACCGGGCAACATAAAGTTCAGTGAAGTTAATCTTCTTCCTGCTACCTCCATGCATATTTTATTCAAGAAAAGGAAATTGTATGAAACACCAAGTATGAAAAGGATGATCCTGTCTAGTATAATGCAGTTAAGCTTGAAATTAATTATTAAGTTTTAATTTAGCCTAGGACAATATATAATATGCATTTCAGTCATTATGCAGACAATAAAGAGACAGACAGACAGTAACAGTAAATCAGGAGCATTCGCTGGCTGCACAGAGCACGACTGTACTGAGGACTGTGACTCAAATCTGAGGTACAGGGTCCACATCAATGTAGCAGAGAGACTTTGAGAAGTGACACCTAACCACACTCCACAGAACAGACTGTGGCATAAAAGTGGACTAGAAGGAGAGAGAGAGAGAGAGAGAGAGAGAGAGAGAGAGAGAGAGAGAGAGAGAGAGAATGCAAGTCACCCTTCCAGTTTGTGTCAAAGAAATTTTGTGTACTGTGTTTTTTGTAAGCTATGTTCCTATTAGTAATGACTACTACCTTTAAATCTGGGCTTTCCCCCACAAGAGCTTATTTTTAGCCACAGTAAAATGGGAACTGTTTTAAGTTGTGCTTTCCATATCTAAAAGTCATCAATGAAAATTAAAAGAATTCCCAAAGCACATTTAATTACTTTATTGTTGTGTTCCTGAAGCAACATTACTCATGAAACAATATTTCCTTTAAATTTTAATTTAAAGAAAATTACATCAAACACCCCCACCCCCATAGAATGTTACTTTGGATCTTCCCAGTCTCCAGAAAAATCAGGTGAATTTTTTAAAATACCCTTTATTCTGCACACCAAAAGCCTAATCTGTAGACCTGTACTCACAAACTCTGGAGAGGTTTAGAATGAATCAATGCATAGAGCACAATAATTGCTGACAGCCAGCCAGAACTCAGAATTGCAAGCACTGACTTTGGAAGGAGGACATTCCCAAGCTGAAACTTGCCAGTCCTGTAATAACCCAGCTCAAGTAAGAAGACCAGAGTGACATTGCTATGTGAGCAAGTGAAGATGTCTGGAATTACAGGGACTTTAGAATAAAAGAACACTATCCAGCATTGCATGAAATCAAATTAAAATGAATTTTATTCTTCTCCCTTACAGATGGGATGTGACTTTCATTTATTACCTAGTTAAGTGCTATTGGACCAAAGAACTCTGTGCTTTCTGCTAGCTCTTTATCCTTTATGCCTTAATATTAATGCAGTCTTTTTAGTTCCTGTCAGAAATATTAAAAAGAGTTTTGGAAGAGTATTCAGAATGTTGGGTACCAATGATTGTGTTCCTACCACATGGTGACATTGGACTGAACCTTTCATCTTATGTGCTTTACTACACACAAAGGGTCCATCATGTATTATTGCCCTCGTTTACCACATGGGAAAGCTAGTTAGCTAGATGCTGAGAGAACACAACAAAGAAATTACTTGCCAGTTCCAAACCAACAGTACAAAGAACTTGGCTTGGTACCCAGGTCTAATCAGCTCTGGTGTCTTTAATTTTACAACTCAAATTATTGTAATGTTTCTGAAAGTCAGGCTGTCTTCTAAGAATTCATTAGACCTCCACTCTGTACCTACTCTGTTAATCATTACAGTATCCCAGGAAATAGGAACTTTGTCTTCAATAACAAATTAAGAAGCAAAGGAAAAGGAAGATTAACTCTAGCAGTGAGCTATAGGCAAGGTGTCTGCTTTTCAACTTGACACAAGCTAGGGTCATTTGGGAAAAGCAATCCCAACTGAGAAAAGGCCTCTTTAGAATTGTCCTGAAGGATTTTCTCTTGATTAATGACTAATGTGGGTGAGTCTAGACTACTGACGGCAGTATCACCCACGGGCAAGTTGGTCCTGGGTTGTATGAGACAGTAAACTTCTTTGCTGTGGGACAGTAGCTACCCCTATCTATGAGTATAAGATTTAGAATGTAGTAAGGAATTATGCTGGGCTAGGAAAGTGGCACTAGGAGATTCTTTTCTATGGTCCCTGGACTCATCAGCCTCAGGAAGTTGACTAGATTCTTAGTACCAGGCCTCTCTTTACATCAAATGGAGTCCATTACAGAAAGCTGTATTTGGACACAATACAGAAAACAATGGATTGTGAGGAGCTTAGCTCCAACCTGTACATCTGCATCACATTTCTGCGTTTATGGTCCAGGGAAGAGCAGACAAAAAGATTTTATGAGCTATGATACCAAGAAGTCTGCGGTGAAAGTCTCTCCTAGAAATAGATACATAGACAAGCCTGGCAATATAGCAATAGCAATGGACAGGGCAGTATGGAGAGGAGAAAAGTCCATGAAGCCCCACTCTTAGACAAAGAACAATAGGCCAGTCGTGAATGCTGGGAGGAGAATTACTCTATCCCAGGGATGAGTTTCCTTATTGGTTGTCAACTGCACAGCCTTGAAATTGTATACATATCACCAATACAAACAGACTCAACAGGCTGTATTTATGAATAGTTATGCAACACATGCATACATATATGTATTGTGTGTGAGATGATAATAGTTAAAGAAAAAGGGTCTTCCAACTTGAGAGTGGGTTTGCCACCTCATGGGGGGAGGGGGCTTGAGGGAGGAGAGCAGAGAGGGGCTGCAGGAAGACATGGAAGGGTGAAGGTGATATAATTCTGTTTAATTGAATTATATATTACATTGAGAGAAAATTTATCATTAAAAAAAAAAGAAAAGTAAGTTGAGGAAGTCATGGGAGAGAAGCCCGTAGGCAGCCATCCTCCATGTCTGTGTTCAGTTCCTGCCTTGAGGTCCTGCCCTGACTTTATTTGTGACTGATAGACTGTGATGGGAGCACATAAGCTAAATCAACCCCATCCTTCTATAGTCTGCTTTTGGTTAGGGTTCTATCACTGCAATACAAAGCAAACTAAGACAGCATCAGGCTCTGACTCTGACTCTTTTTCCTCTTGGACCCTTTTCTCCATCTCTCCCCTTCCCCCATCCCCCTCTCTACATGTTCCTGTCCAGCCTCTTCTCCCCTCCCCCCTCTCTCCTACTTTGTCCCCTCTCTTTCTCTGTCTCTACTCCCTTCTCAACTCCCCTTCCCATGCCCCCAAATAAACTCTATTCTATACTAAAAGAAAAAAAAAAAACATAAGATTCCATGTCACTCAAGTTAAACTAGTTACTGACCATGGTGCCAACAAATGTCTCAAAGAAACAATAATAACAATGATAGAAAATGCATAGTAACTTTGAGAATGTAGCATTAGAAACATTGTAAGAATAAATCAAAATTTATCTTCTAGACTGTCATAGAAAGCAAAAATTAGAATCATTAAAAATTTTGCATGGGAATTAGTCTTCAGAAATACTATACTACTTTAATAACTGAAAAGCTGCATTTAAAAATTATATCATATTTAAATTCATATTATGGCCATTGCAAAGACAAGTTGTTGCATTTTTCCATGCACACACTAATGCAATGTTAAATTAAAACATGTTGTAAGGATGCTCATTCAAGATGTAATCACATTTTACAGGTCTTTGTGTTAAGGAGAATTAACAGTAGGAGTATAACTTAGCTTAGAATTCCAACAAGTGGAAAGTAAACAGTTAATCGCTGATGATGTGTCTGCAGACTAAAAGGGACCAAAAAGGAAATTGTGACTAATTCAGCTGCAAATGAAATTAACTAAAAAAGATATTGTGTTTTTGTCCAAATCTGGGCTAAAAGTCAAGTCTGAAGATACACGGAAATTCCATTTTCCTGTTGCTGAATCAAGTAAATCACAATCTTGAAATACTTGTTACAATCTGTAATGTATTTCTTTAGTTTAAACTACACAAGTTATAGTTTAAAATTTCATGAGAATGACACTTTTATGATAAAGCACTATTTATTTGGTATTTACTGTCATCAAATATCATTTATTGACATAGTTATCCATGAGCATTTACATGAAGACATAAAGCATAGATGCTTAATTTTAGGAAAAGAATGTGTGATAGTCTAGTCTTAAAAGCTGAGTTATGTATGACTGTATGTTTCTAATGATGCCTGTAAAGGAATAACAGCAGCAGAACACAGAAGCATTTTACCAACTAATTCAATGAGCCTTGACTGTACAGGTCTGAAACTCAAAGGAATGAGAGGGAGGGTCCACTTAAATAAAGAATTTTTCTTTTAAAAATCTAGAATGAGATAATTCCCACACTGTGAACACACAGTGGCTGGACTCTCTACCTCCTAGACGGTATAGAGCATCTTTAAGGCATGGCAAATGAGTGAGAGGAAGAAATCAGCCTTTCCCACACACAGAAGGCCTTCTAAGGGAAGGGATTAGCTTACATGTGATGCTTGATAGGGAATTAGCCAAAACCACAAACCAAAACCTGGAGCTGAGATTCCAGTAGGATTTGTGTCTGTGGAGACTCAACATGAAAGATACGTCTTGGGGAAGCTTCTCCTTAATTTAGATGAGAAAACCAAAGATAGGTTAAAAACTGGTTGTCAAAACTGTTGCTCTTGGAGGAAAAATAATTTTTCGAAAATGTTATGCTGTCTTAGCTTGTGCCCTAGGTATTTTTTTCTGATAAAGCATAGCAAACAATGACAATACCGAGAAGAAAGCAATATGAAATAATAACTATATCTCAATACAGCTGTCATATCCCAGAGGAAATGGAATATATTATTCTATTAGATTGGCAGTAAAGAACGCTCAAACAGATAGAGCAGACAATTTAAACTAAAATGACTCAAGAAAGGCTGGAAAGCAAAAGGGCAAAGAGATGCTAATCGGATGGGGAAGCAGGGCTTGGGATACTGTTTGTAAATTCTATGAGCCAATTTTGAAAAGGGAGGATGAATACAAATGGCACTAAGGAAAAATACTGGCTATTTACCCATGGATATGGGTTATATCTATAACATATCTCTCAAAGAACTCCCCAAATAAAACACCAGCTTCTAAATTCAAAACGCTGCTGAAAAATACAAATAGTCACCTAAAAATGACATAATAGAAGTAGAGAAGTAAGTCAGGGTATAAGCCTCAGTAACAATACAGTGCAACTTCTAGCTGGGTATTTTATTCAACATCCTTAGACGTTACTCTAAGCATTTTCTAAAATTTTCCATGGTTACATAGATTCAACAGATACAGGAAAAAGTGTGGACTCTAGATTCTGATTTCAGGGCAATAATATTAGAGGTCAGGAAAAGTAAAAAGAAACTTCACAAGCTCCTAGAGATCTGGAATTCTATGAAGAAGTTTGGAGTGAAAGAATGTCAGTGTGCTTTGTCACAACAATAGAAAGGAAACTAAGGCACACCTATAACCAAAACACACCGGAAGCATGATAATCAGAATTTTAAACCTACTCTAGGCTACATAAGCAGTTCAAGGAAATCCTGGGCTATATGTGTTCCTGTCCCCTACACTTCCAAAAATAAGTGGCAAGTCAAAAACATAGCTAATATCTAACACATCCCACTATTGAATAGTAACTATTGAATAGAATTATCTATTCAATATTTAATTGAATTTTTCATATTGCCCAACCCTGAATGTCATCTAAAACAGTTCAGTATTCCTGAAACAATCAAAGCAGATTCACCCTCTGCCTACAAGAAAGACAGGTCAAAATCATAGTTATCGTTCCTTTTAAACCAGTAGAGTCAAAAGATTGGAGTTCGAGTAATTGAGACATGGACTACTTCTTGCTGACTTGTTACTTGCCCTGACTCAAGCATTCTGAGTACTGAATATTTACTATGCTATGCATTGTCCCCTTAGTTTAGAATATATAGTCTCTTGTGTATCACAACAATCTAATCATATATATTGAATGTCTCCCTAATGAATAAAGTGTTTAACTGACCATTCTACCAATCCTTAGTACAAATTCTCTGGGGGTGAGAGTACTAGACACTAATATTTTTAATTCTTTGAATTATTACTTAATTTTTTCAGGAAGAAATGAATCACTAGTCCAGTGTCTATAAATAGATAAATAGTTAATCTTTAGATGGTAGTGTCGGCAGTACATGGTAGCAGGGAAAACATCAATAAAATCTGCCTTTATTCCACTAGGGAAAGTATCACTGTCTCTTATGTATTCACAAGTAACCACACCTTGTAGCATGAGCTGGCTGGTCCTGCCAAATACTTTGGCATGAAGGCATTATACAGTCATGTCTGTCTAGATGAGGAAAAGCCCTCTTTGTTGATACCAGGAAGCATCTCTGCCCTTATCACATGCTACTGAGGAAGCTCCAAGGTTGAAGAGGAAAAAGAAGTCACTGACATCTGAGGTAGAGGAGGCTTCCTGTGAATGCTCAAAGATGCAAATATTCTCACACACAGCATCTGTTACATTTCATTTGCCCTCAGAACCCTTGCTATCAGTTTTCCAATGTTTCTTTTCCCAAGCATTAGATCATTTGGTCAGATCCCTAACCATATCCATGAGCTGGTACTAGAAATCCCCCCAAATCCTTGCTTCTTATCATGATATACAACTTCAGCAAAGTGGCTAGACATAAAACTAACTCAAACAAATCAGTGGCCTTCCTCTATTCAAAGAATAAACAGGATGACAAAGAAATTAGGGAAATGACTCCCATAACAATAGTCACAAATAATATAAAATACCTTGGTGTGACTCTAACCAAGCCAGTCAAAGATCTGTGTGACAAGAACTTCGAGTCTCTGAAGAAAGAAATTGAAGAAGATCTCAGAAGGTAGAAAGATCTCCCATGCTCATGGGTTAGCAGGATTAATATAGTAAAAATGGCAGTTTTGGTGACAGATGGTGAAAACTATTCTCAACAATAAAAGAACTTCTGGGGGAATTACCATCTCTGACCTCAAGCTGTATTACAGAGCATTAGTGATAAAAACTGCATAGTATTAGTACAGAGACAATGGAATAGAATTGAAGATCCAGAAATAAACCCACACACCTATGGTCACTTGATCTTTGACAAAGGAGCCAAAACCATCCAGTGGAAAAAAGAGCATTTTTAACAAATGGTGCTGGTTCAACTGGCAGTCAGCATGTAGAAGATACATTCTTATCTCCTTGTACAAAACTCAAGTTCAGGTGGATCAAGGACCTTCACATAAACCAGATACAATATAACTAATAGAAGAGAAAATGGGGGACCATCTTGAACACATGGGCACAGGGGGGAAAGTTCCTGAACAGAACACCAATGGCTTATGCTCTAAGATCAAGAATCGACAAATGGGACCTCATAAAATTGCAAAGCTCCTGTAAGGCAAAGGACACTGTCAATAGGACAAAACACCAACCGACAGATTACGGAAAAGATCTTTACCAATCCTACATCTGATAGAGGATATATACAAAGAACAAATATCCATTCATATACATTATATACAAAGAACTCAAGAAGTTAGACTCCAGAGAACCAAATAACCCTATTAAAAATGGGGTACAGAGCTAAACAAAGAATTCTCAACTGAAGAATATCAAATGCCTGAGAAGCACCTAAAATAATGATCAACATCCTTAGTCAACAGGGCAGTGCAAATCAAAACAACTCTCAGATTCCACCTCACACTAGTCAGAATGACTAAGATCAAAAACTCATGTGACAGCAGATGCTGGTGAGTATGTGGAGAAAGAGGAACACTCCTCCATTGTTGGTGGGGTTGCAAGCTGGTACAACCACTCTGGAAATCAGTCTGGCAGTTCCTCAGAAAATTGGGCCTAGTATTACTTGAGGACCCAGGTGTACCACTCCTGGGCATATACCCAAAAGATGCTCCAACATATAACAAGGACAGATGTGCCACTATGTTCATAGCAGCCTTATTTATAGTAGCCAGAAGCGGGAAAGAACCCAGATGTCCTTCAACAGAGGAATGGATACAGAAAATGTAGTACATTTACACAATGGAGTACTAATCAACTCTTAAAAACAATGACTTCTTGAAATTCTTGGGCAAATGGATGGAACTAGAAACTATCATCCTGAGTGAGGTAACCCAGTCACAAAAGAACATGTATGGTATATACTCACAGATAAGTGGATATTAGCCCAAAAGCTCAGAATACCCAAGATACAATTCACAAACCATATGAACCTCAAGAAGGATGACCAAAGTGTGGATGCTTCAGTCCTTCTTAGAAGGGGGAACAAAATACTCACAGGAGCAAATATGGAGACAAAGGTGGAGCAGAGACTGAAGGAAGGGCCATCCAGAGACCGCCCCACCTGAGGATCCATCCCATATTGAGACACCAAACCCAGACACTATAGCAGATGCCAAGATGTGTTTGCTGACAGGCACCTGATACAGCTGTCTCCTGAGAGGCTCTGCCAGAGCCTGATAGATACAGAGGTGGATGCTTGCAGCCAACCATTAGACTAAGCACAGGATCCCCAGTGGTGGAGCTAAAGGATTGAAGGAGCTGAAGGGGTTTGCAACCCATAAGAACAAACAATATTAACCAACCAGATCACCCAGAACTCCAAGGGACTAAACTACCAACCAAAGAGTAAACATAGAGGGTCTCATGGCTGCAGCTGCATATGTAGCAGAGGATGGCCTTGTTGGAGATCAATGGGAAGAGAGGCCCTTGGTCCTGTGAAGATTTGATGCCCCAGTGTAGGGGAATGCCAGGGCAGAGAGGTGGGAGTGGGTGGGTGGGTGGGTGGGGGAGCACCCTCATAGAAGCAGGGGGGAGGGATATGGGATAGGATGTTTCCAGAAGGGAAACCAGGAAAGGGGATAACATCTGAAATGCAAATAAATAAAATATCCAATAAAAAGGAAATTAAATTAAAAAAAGAAGAAATGAAAGATGTGTGTGTGTGTGTGTGTGTGTGTGTGTGTGTGAGAGAGAGAGAGAGAGAGAGAGAGAGAGAGAATATCTGTGTTCATAACAGGTGTTCCACTCACAGTTGATACCCTCCCTAATAAGAACCATTTCATTCCCTAATAGCCCACCTCAAAATTCTTTCTTCAGTTAATTATCTGTTGGATTTCTACTTCTAAAAACTGTCTGAGACGTGTTTCCTCAATACCTACAGCATATGGCTTGTTTGGAATTTTAGTATCAATGAAAAGACCCAAGAGATCAGAGGTAAAAACATACAAAGAGCATGAAGGATAAGCTCATATGAGGATTGGTTTGAGCCACTTACAATGCTAACTTTGTTCTCAAGAAGTATAAGCTGTATTTCTACACAATAACTTGGGGAGTAAGAATGTGGAAATTTCATTGGCTGCCATCATCCAATGCTCAAAGACTTATTGCACAGTGTATTGATTTCACTTCTCAGTGATTCCAGAATATGGATGCAGAGATGTGAGCACAGAGCAGAGGGGAGGACATAAGGAATGTATGGAGAATGGAGTAAGACCTTCATGGTAGACGAAGCACATAAGTGACAAAGATAAAAGACGCTCAGCTGGTTGTACCCAAGTCAGGTCAATCAGGGACATCAGAAGAAGTAGATGATACTGAAGACTCTTGGGTTCATAAGAAAAAAAAAAGTCTAAGACACAAAATCTCGGAAGTGTCTCTGATTTAATATCATTCAGTCCTAGCTATATGGTTTCATTTTTCAGAGTCGGCATGATGCCCAACAGGATGTGGAGGTGGCCACGTCCCAATAGATTGTATCATGGAGCCAAACATGTGTCCTGCTGTCTTAGCTAGGAGAAATTCAGCTTCCTACGATGGTTTTCCTTATTGGAATATAGAAAACCTCACAGTTCACAGATGAATTAGCAGGTACTCCTATCTACTCAGGTATGATACACAGAAGTCTTCTGAACCAAGAAGCACCATATGTCAATCTAAAAATATGACAAATGTGGGTTTGTGTGAGTGGTAAGGCAACAGGAGTCATCTCAATGAAGCCTCTTGGTTTTCTCATGATAATTATAAAAGGTGATGTGGCCGGTACTTTTCTAATAAGCTACAGTTAACTGAGACAAATTTCCTGTCTACAAATTTCCTGAAACTCTATTCCTGTCTAGAATAGAGTTTCCATTCTAGTGATCAAGAAGGATGTCCAGATAAAGAAAAGGTGGAAGATGCAGAAGGGACGTGAGAAGGGGAGCAGGAGCCAGCAAGAGGTAGGGAGGAGAAGAAGAGGTATTTGCTGGTGAAGAGAATGAGGAGGCCTTGTCATATTGGATAAACTAGCCACAAAAACTCACTGAGAAGGATGTAGCAAATGATATTCTCTAATCTTAGTGTCAAAACAGACCTTGCAGCCAAGGGTGCTTATATGGGTGCTCAAATGAAGTGTCAGAGGAGGAATAGTAGGCTGTCCTAACTTTACTGTATTCTGTGTGGTAAAGCAAAAGTAAGTCAAAAAAGTGACAGAATGATGGGGCATTTGGAACCTTGTGAGCCCTGGTATAGTTTTTGGCTTTTTTGTAACTTAACTGTTTAAAAGGTCAACTCTGCCATTTGTGCATAGCAAAGGGAAAGAAAAAGGGTGGAGGGAAAGGGAGGCCACTTGTTACTTTGCAACACTAACTCAGAAAGATGCTGGTAATCTTTCTAGCATAGACCAGGCACAAATCTTTGAATGTTTAATGTTAGCATTAATCCATCTAGTATTTCTGAAATCTACTATCAGCTTGAGAACTGAATAGATTTGGTGTAGGAGAAGAAGTCATTTACACCTTTCCTATAATGCTTTCAAAGTGATGATTCTCAGAGTTGTTTTCAGTACATCCATTTCACCATTACATTAAAAAAAAAAAACAAAACTGAATACATCATTATAGACCAAGTTGCGTGGAGGACTGGGTGTACTACGGAGCAGAATCAGATAAGAACTTCATTAATCACCTTCTTTGAGTTGCTGCTCATGCAAGTAACAACACCTAAAGACTAGTAATTAACTGAGATCTAGTAGTCTCAGGAAAGGAAGAGCTATTTCACTCCAATAACAATTGTCTCCAGAGGAGGACAGAAAGCAAACTGGTGGAATGGCTTATAATATACTTCAAGTCCCTTTTCTTTTTTTCTTTTTTTTTTTTTTTAATGGTACACCCTTTGCCCTGTGGCTTTTATTTAACAAGTAGAGAGAGTGGAGGTTTTCTAGTTTAGGATTATAATGAGTGACAATTGGCAAATACATGAAATCTCAGAACAAGGCTCTTATAAGCTAAAACTTTTTACCTTGATAAAATAAGATTTCAATAAGGCTAATACTCCCTCAGAGCGATCAGCACCCTAACATGAAAAACCTCTGTGAAGAATCATGAGATCAAGCCTTTTAAAAATTGGAGTTGTATAGGACATTAGATGAAAACGATTTTAGTTATGAACTTTAAGGTGATAGATAATGTATTCTCAGATATAGCACAGAAGAGACACTACACAAACTATAACCAAAAGTTGTGATAGAAAAGAGCTTTTGACTGAGGTAGAGAAAGAGTATGAAAACATAAAAGGAAAACAAGTTAGGAGTAAAGGGACAGACAGGGTCACTGGACTTTAGTCACACCCAGGTTTCTTCGAGCTTCCAAAAGCTTTTTTTCCCTCCCCTCTCATCCTTGCTCATGTCTCTTCCGTTGTTCTTCCCTGGTTTGGAGATGAGGTTGTTTGTAAGTTTTCCTGTGGAAGGTAACTCTGCTTACACATTCGTTCAGAGAATTGTTCTCTTTAGCTTGTCCCCGAGGTTTCAGCTTTCCTTTGTGTGGCTTGTAGTTGAGGGGACGAGACAAGCTTGCTTTGAGATCAAATACTGGTTTCTTACTAGAACCTGGAGTCTGTATTGCTCCAGTCATCAACTTGAATGGGGTAATAACTGCTGTAGAAATCCTTTCAGTGGTCTTTGACTTGGGTGTCCCGAATTCAGCCTGGCCTTTTGAAGCACTCCCAGGCACAGTGACATGTGGAGACTTTCTGGCTGGTGTCTTGGTCAGTGAGTACTTATGTTCATTGTCTTTAGTAGCAGCGGAAAACCTGACATTCATTTTAGTGGCTGAGTGGCCTTGTGGGCACTGCTGCCTGGCAGGAGTACAGGGTACAGAGAGTCTTCCTCTTGGAGGAACTGGAGTCACTATCCCTTTTCTGTCAAGCTTTAGTTCATTAAGTGAACCGTGTTCCTTAAGGGGTTTCTTCTTCCTCACAATATAGTCATCAATGGATTCCATTTTCTGAAAACGAGCCTCATGAAGCTTCTTAAAGTTTGGTGTCGTGGCTGAAGTTCCTTTTATTGTTCCCAAGTTTAGAAAACTCATCCGTGCATAGAGATCTTTTTTTCTAAAGGCCTCTTTGAATCTTTACTGTCGTTTACTTCTCCTTCTCCTGAGGAAGCTGCATTCCGTCCTCTGGCCTCTGCTCCGGCAGAGAAGGAACTTTTGTAGTAGCTCTGGGGTCTTGATTTTCCTGATTTTTTTTGATTTGGGAAGTTAGTACTATGAGTTCCTTTCATCTCCAAATGATCCTAGGAGGTAGGAATTCCATGGATGGTCTTGTGCTTCCTTCTCCTCCTCGCTTTGGTGACACGACCACCGGATTCCGTCTCAGCTTGCTCCTCACTGCTAACTTGTACCTCAGTCTCATCAATGGAGGACACAGAAGATTGATTTTCATCCTGATTTTTATTTTCTCTCCTTGTTTCTGGATTCAGGTGTGCTTTCAAGACTCTTAACAACTTGTCTGCCCTCAGGTTAGCTCGGAGGCCCAGCCTTTTGGCTAAATTTTGCAGGTCGCTGTAAAATTTAGCGACCTTGAAGGAGTCCACCTCCTATCGCGTTCTGCAAGCTCGGTAATTCCCAGAAAAACAGCCACACAACTCAAAAGAGCACGGTTCAAAACTGGTGCCTCAAGTCCCGTTTCATTTCTCAAATGTACTAATCTCCCATCACCAGGGGGAGCTAGACATGGAAAGTTACTCAAGTTTTAGAATCTAGCATGGTTCAAATCAAAATTCTCTTTGCCAAACCTGTTACTAGAATTTCCAACCCCAATAAGCCCATATAAAAACACACAATCCAGTTATTACAATTGTTAGCTATAAGCCTAGATTGGGCAGATCTAGCACTGTACTAACTTATTCCCCAGCTATAGTTTATTCCCCAGCTTGTAGTTTCCACTGATCACATGGTTCTGGTCCATCGTGGCTTCCTCCTCTTCTTCAGTCCCTTCTCCTTCCCCTCTCATCCTCTTCTTTCTACCTGCTCCACCCCCACCTCTTAAACCTTCAGTCCCACCTTTCCCCTTCACTGTCCTATCACAGGCTCTAGCCTTTATTGAGTAGTTAAAATAGGGAGAAGGGCCACATGAGATCACCTAAGTGTCTGATGGACTGCTCTTCAGGGACAACCCCTCGTGAGGAAGCAGAATTAACGTCAGAACACAAACAGCATCAGGACAGCCCACAACAAAACCTCAGGCTTTTGATTACAGAGAATAAGCAAGACCTCAGTGTTACATGTTACCCATCTATTAACTTAGAAGGAACCAGTAAATGTCTAATGTATCAGTGAACAATGTGGTAAGTCAGCTCATTCAGAGACCCACACAGTCCTTTGTGATGAAGCAGAAGGCCAAAGCTGTTCTGTTACCTGCCATTAAATGGCTGTCTGGCCAGGGCTGCTTGGCTCATGCTGTCTTCCTAGCATCCTTACTATCTAGAAGTTGATGTAGACTGTAGCAATTTGTATCCATGTGCTCATTTGGCAGAGAGCATCCCCTGAGAGTATTTTGTATATTACTGAGGCTCTTCTCAAATCATGTCTCTATTTGGATCAAAGGAATGTCTTCTGACTAATCCAACAAACAAGATTAGGAAGTTTAGGAGAATTATGCACCAATGCCAGCCTTTCTATTTTCCGAGGACTCAGATACTTTTCATCATAGTATTCTTACTACCCCAGTTCATTAAATACAGGGTATTGCTCAACACTTATTTAATTCCGAATCAAGCACAACAACTCTCATTGCTTAAGAGTCTACATGAAGGCCTTGGATTATGCCCCTTCATTCATCAATTCAAACCTACCCAATGTTACTCCCCTCCCTGACTGTTGTGGATAGCCCTGGGGCTAATTATATTTGATGTTAATTCTGTTCCCCTGTGAGTGGCTGCTAACAAGGAATGATTCAGCACTCAGGTGATTTCCTGTAAAACTGCTTCCCACCTTAATTTGTAAAATAAAGGAGAGCCAATGATTGGGCAGGTATAAAGGAAGGTGGAGGAGAAGGAGAGAGAGAAGAAGGAGAAAATGGAAAAGGAAGAGGACAAAGAGGAGGAGGAAGGAAAAGAAAAGCTGAGCAGAAGCACATGGCCTGGAGAAATGGCAAGTTCTAAGGGGTCTCATAGATGCGGAAGACGGTAGCATAGCGCTAGATCTGTTCAATCTAGGAGCACAGCATGTAATCATATTAACTGTGTTGTGTTTTCATTGCCGGGGCTTATTTGGGAGATTTACTGCAACACCCCACTTCTTCTCCCGTGTTTTTGTAGCATCCATAATCCCACTTTATTACCAAATTCATTGTACCCATTATTGCTGATATAAAGTAGCAAAACTTTGGAAATGTAGATACAGCTTATCTTCTAGAGTTGTACTTTATATCTGTCCTTCTTTGGGTCACGTTGGAATGTAACTCTTGCTCAGATTTGGAGGAAATCAAAGCAGATGCTAGTGACAAGGTGTACAAGCTACCTCCACTTGGAAGGTAAGTGATGCAGGTAATTTTACTGTAGGGCTTACAGACAGGTAGCAAGAACCTCATTTAACATGCACAGAAGAGTGGTTTTTATTTCAGTGAGGGATCAGAAGTATCTGGGGCTTGGTAGGTCTCTCTGACTCATCTGAGAGCACCTAGTCTTGTTCTTCTCTCTCTAGAGAAAATAAAATGGAACAAACTAACCACTGAGAATTATATTTGCCCAAGAGATGAGGAAGGGTGCTTTTTTTTTTTTTTATGCTTCAACTTCACAAGTTATAGTATTTAACTGACAATTTTCGGGTGGAGGCAAATTAAAGATGTTCCTTTGTTATATTTATACAAAGCTTTTGGAATGCACTGAGAAAGTACTTTAGAGGAGTTCTCTATTTTTTTTTTTTTTTTGTTTAACTCTATCATAGTGTATAAAGCCAGCACCCAAACTTGAATTCTGCATGGCCTCCACACTGAGGCCAGCATAACCCTGTTACCACAGTCTCACCAGCAAAACCTAGAAAACTACAAACTAATAATCCCCATGAACATAGACAAATGTTTCTCAGAATATTGCAAAATAAAATTCATTATTCTATGAAAATTATCACTATAATCTAACTATGCAAAGTTTATCCCAGGAATAAGAATGTGGTGTACTCATCAAAAAATCAAGTCAGAGGTCAAAGCAAAATGAAATCATGATCCATAATTTTAGACAAAGCATTTAGAAGTCTGGCATAAAATCGTTATTTGAAAAACAACTTCCAACAAACTAGAAATAGAAAGAAAATTTCTCAGCTAGATAAGTGATATTTTTAGAAAATCTAACCTCCAACTAAGACTGCACTTAATAATGAACTATTGAACCCTGCCACCACAGTCGTGGAAATAAAGGAGAAGCCTTTTTCTTATTTATACTTTGGGATTCTAGTTGGGAAATTCTACCCATTGTAATGGGGAACAAAACGAAGAAGGGAAATTAAAATTTTGTTACATCTACCATAACAATGCATTGTAGACTGGGTGGTTCATCAAACAGAAATCTATATCTAACACTTTTAGAAGTTAAAAGTCTGAGATGAATGTGTGACAGGCTTGGTTTCTTCTAAAGGCTTCTTGTATATTAACATCAGGTTTTCTCTGTCTTTCCCTTTTCCTTATCCTTAAGGACATCGATCATTTGGGATTGAAGTCCCACACTAAGGACCCCATGCTAACTCAGTCATCGCTGTATAGCAGCCCCTCTCCAGAGGTCATCACGTTCAATGGTGCTGGTATTTAGGATTTAACCACAAGTATGTTGCAAAGACACAATTTATCCCAGGACAAGACCCTGTTAACAAATGACATTATTTTGTACATATAGAGTATTCTAAGGAATTTATGAAAATGAAGAGAACTCTAGTAAGTCTAGATTAATTTAGCAAAGTTAGTTGAATATTAACAGTTGAAAATATTAAAATCATGTTCGACCAAAAAGTTATGGAAATGAGAGAAAAAAGTTGATAAGAGTAGATGCATAAATACAAGGCAAATACTAAATGAGTATAAGGAAAGACAAACTATAGAAATAGGAGTGAAAAAGTCAATGGGTAATTGGGTAATGCTTCAAATATTTAACAAAGAAGGTAATTAACATGATATGGAGTATTTAATGAAGGGAAAGTTCTTTAACTTTTCCTACAGTTATAACACTGGAGACTCCTGAGTAAAAGAAAGATTCTTTGCCTAAGTGGTTTTTGTTTTTGTTTGTTTTTGGTTTTTTGTCTTGTTTGGTTTTGGTTTTGGTTTTTTGAGACAGGGTTTCTCTGTATAGCCCTGGCAGTCCTGGAACATCACTCTGTAGCCCAGGCTGGACTCAAACTCAGAAATCTGCCTGCCTCTGCCTCCCGAGTGCTGGGATTAAAGGCGTGAGCCACCACACCCGGCTTGCCTAAGTGTTAACAAATGTTTGAATCATGTCAATGCTACTTATTGATTAGCCTCTCAGGATTATCCTAAAGCTAATGGAAGAAAGGTTGTGCTGTAATTCAGGGCGGAAGATATTATTAGCAAATATGAAAAGTGACAAGACAGCTGTGTGCGGGGGGGGGGGATTGGAGGAAAGAGAGGGAAAGCATAAAGATACCATTTTTCTTTATCTTTTAAGAAAAGAGGTCAAGAGATACTGGTTCAAGACGATGGAATTGGAGTAAAGTCGTATTCTTAAATATATAAATACCATAAACATTGTAACTAACAAAACAACAAATTATATCAACTCCTAGAACTAAGGAGAGAATATAAGTTATCTAAAATTCACACTTCCATTTTAAAGATCTCACTCAATTTTAATGATTCAAAAGGCGTATGAGCCTATAGTTTTGACTTACAAAATCAACTGCTAAAATTAAAAATGTAAATTATAATTACCTCCAAAAATGAAACAAACATTAAGAACAATAAGGCAGAAGTCTATTACATTTTATTCTAAATGCTTTGATACCATTAAATTGTTACCATATGTAAATTACTTTGAAAAAAAACTTATTTCATTGATCTATCATCTCTCTATGTATACTGTTTCTATATATAAAATTAAAGGTCATTAAATAGCCATTGGAAAATAATTATGTTATACAACTAGTCTTTTATTTTAGGATGATTTTAACTATTATAGACATTGTGTTGGTTTGAATAAGAATGGCCCCCATAGACTCGTGTAAATGCTTGGTCAATAGAGAGTAGCATTATTAAGAGGTGTGGTCTTGCTTCTGGTCTGCTTCTCCACCCAGGCCAGATGGGCGGGCCTGCTCACCTCCTACACCCCTCAGCCTCCCTGTCTCCTAGGAGGCCTTCAACAACCATGGACACAAGTGAGACTCCTGCCCAAAAACCTACACCATTTGAGACATGCCCAGAGCCCAGCTGACACAGGAACTACTCTGTATGCCTGGGTTACATCTGACTTCTGGTCAACTCCTCCACTCAGGCCAAATCGGCAGCCCACTTTCCTCCCACACCTCACAACCTGTCTCCCAGGAAGTCTGATGTAACCAGGGACAAAACCTGCCTGTATCCCAGGAGGCTTGCAATAACCAGGGACACAAAAGAACTGCTCTAACTAGATACACAGAGGCCTGCTCTAACCCATATCACAGAGCTCTACCCACCTCCAAGGAGGCCTGCTCCAGTCAGAGACACCCAGGCCAGTTAACACCAGAGATAACCAGATGGGAAGAGGCAAGCACAACAATACAAAACACAAAAGCCAATGCAATTCAACAACATCACAAACCAGTTCTCTCACCACAGAAAGCTCTAGATACCCTAACACACCTGAAAAGCAAGATTCTGACCTAAAATCCCATCTCATGAAAAGGCCTTTAAGGATATAAACAACTTGCTTAGAGAAAAACAGAAAAAACCCAGGCAAGCAAGTAGATGCCCTTAAAGAGGAAACAAATAAATTCCTTAAAGAAATACAGGAAAATATAATTAAGCAGGTGAAGGAACTGAACAAACCAGTCAAAGACCTAAAAATGGAAATATAAACAATTAAAAAAATCGCAAATGGAGGCAACCCTGGAGATGGACCACCTAAGAAAAAGACCAAAAGGTAAAGATGAAAGCATCACCAATGGAGTACAAGGGATAGAAAAGAGAATCTCAGACATAGAAGATATTGAAATATCAGTCAAAGACAATATAAAGTGTAAAAAAACTCCTAACCCCTCAAATCCAGGAAATTGAGAATACAATGAAACCTAAGAATATTAGGAGTAGAATAGGATAAAGATTCCCACACTGAAGAGCCAAAAAACATCTTCAAAAAAATCATAAAAAACTTCCCTAACCTAAACAAAGACATGGCTATAAATGTAAAATAAGTCTACAGAACACCAAATAGGTTGGACCAGAAAAGAAAATTTTCCCATCACATAATAATCAAAACACTAGATGCACAGAAGGAAGAATATTAAGAGATCTAAGGAGAAAAGACCAAGTAACATATAAAGGCAGACCTATAAAAGTTACCCCTGACTTCTCAACAGAGACTCTAAAAGCCAGAAGATCCTGAACAGATGTCATTCAGATCCTCAGAGAATATAAATGCCATCCCAAACTACTATACCCAGCAAAACTCTCAATTGTCATAGATGGAAAAACCAAGATATTCCATGACAAAACCAAATTTAAACAATATCATTCTGCTCATCCAGCCCTACAGAGGATAGTGGAAGGGAAACACCAATACAAGGAGGGTAACTGCACCCAAGAAAACACAAGAAATTAAATACCTCACAACAAACTCCAAAGGAAAGAATCACATACACATAATACCACTTCCAACAACAAAAATAAAAGGAAATGGCAATTACCAATCTTTAATACCTCTCAACATTAATGTATTCAGTTCTCTAATAAAAAGACACAGGATAAAAGACTGGATATGTAAGTAGAATCCAGCATTTTGTTGTATACAAGAAACACAACTCAATAATAAGGGCAGATACTACCTCAGAGTAAAGGCTGGAAAAAAGTCTTCCAAGCAAGTGATCCCAAGAAAAAAGCCATTCTAATATCCAATAAAATAGACTTTCAGCCAAAAGTTATCAAGTGAGATGGGGAAGGACACTTCATATTCATCAAAGGAAAAATCCACCATGAGAAAGTCTCAATCCTGAACATCTATATTCCAAATGCAAGGGCACCCACATTCATAAAATAAACTTTACTAAAGCCCAAAACACACATTGAACCCCGTATAATAATAGTGGGAGACTTCAACACCCCATTCTCACCAATGGACAGGTCATTGAAACAGAAACTAAACAGATACACAGTGAAATTAACAGAAGTTATGAACCAAATAGATTTAACAGATATCTACAGAACATTTCACGCCAAAGCAAGAAAATATGCCTTCTCAGAACCTCATGAAACTTTCTACAAAATTGAGCATATGATCAATCACAAAACAAGCCTCAATGGATACAAGATTATTGAAATAATCCCATGCATCTTTCAGATCACCATGCACTAAGGCTTGACTTCAATAACAACAAAAAATAACAGAAAGCCCACATACTCATAGAAACTGAACAACTCCCTATTCAATAACTTGGTCAGGGAAGAAATAAAGAAAGAAATTAAGAGCTTTATAGAACTCAATGAAAATGAAGTCACAGCATACTCAAACTTATGGGACAAAATAAAAGTAGTGTTAAGAGGAAAATTCATAGTACTGAGTGCCTTCATAAAGAAATTTGAGAGATACCATACTACCAATTTAACAGCACACTTGAAAGCTCTAGAAAAGAAAGAAGCGAACACACCCAAGAAGAATAGATGGCAGGAAATAGCCAAACTAGAAGCTGAAATCAAAGAATTGGAAACAAAGAAAATGATACAAAGAATCACCAAGACCAAGAGCTGGTTCTTGAGAAAAATCAACAAGATAGATAAACCCTAGCCAAGCTAACTAAAGGGCACAAAGACAGTGTCCAAGTTAACAAAATCAGAAATGAAAAGGAAGATAGAACAACAGAAACTAAGGAAATTTTTAAAAATGTATCAGATCTTACTGCAAAAGCCTATACTCAATATGCCTGGAAAATCTAGATGAAATGGATGATTTTCTAGACAAATACCACATACCAAAGTTAAATCAAGATCAGGTAAATTATTTAACAGTTCCATAACCCCTAAGGAAATAGAAGTAGTCATTAAAAACCTCCCAACCAAAAAAGCCTAGGGCAAGATGGCATTACTGCAAAATTCTACTAGACCTTCAAACAAAAGCTAATACCAGTATTTCTCAAACTATTCCACAAAACAGAAACAGAAGGAACACTACCTAAGCCATGCCATAGTTACTTGATAGCTAAACCACCCAAAGACCCAACAAAGAAAGGGAACTTCAGGCCAATTTCACTTATTAATATCAATGAAAACATACTTAATAAAGTTCTTGAAGACAAAATTGAAGAACATATCAAAACCAGCATTCACCACACTCAAGTAGGCATCATGCTATGGATGCAGAGCTGATTCAGTAGAGATGAAACTCCATCAACATAACCACTATGTAAACAAACTCAAAAAGTTACATGATCATCTCATTAGATGCTGAAAAATCCTTTGACAAAATACAGCACACCTTCACGTTAAAAAGCTGGAGAGATCAGACATTAAGGGCACGTACCTAAATATAATAAAAGCAATATATAGCAAAACCAATAGCCAACATCAAATTAAATGAAGAGAAACTTGAAGCATCCTCACTAAAATCGGGGGCAAGAAAAGACTGACTACTCTCTCTTTATCTATTCAATACAGTACTTGAAGTTCTAACTAGAACAATTAGACAACAAAAAGAGATCAAGGGGACACAAATTGAGAAGAAAGAAGTCAAAGCAACACTATTTGCAGATGTTGTGGTAGTATATATACGGGACCCCAAAATTCCACCAGAGAACCCATACAGCTGACAAACAACTTCAGCAAAGTGGCTGGATATAAAATTAACTCAAATAAATCAGTAACCTTCCTTTACACAAACGGCAAACAGGCTGAGAAAGAAATTAGGGAAATGGCACCCTTGACAATAGCAACAAATACCATAAAATATCTTGGTGTAGCTCTTACCAAGCAAATGAAAGATCTGTATGACAAGAACTTCAAATNCCTGAAGAAAGAAATCGAAGAAGACCTCAGAAGATGGATAGATCTCCCATGCTCGTGGATTGGTAGGGTTAACATAGTAAAAATGGCCATCCTGCCAAATTCAATCTACAGATTCAGTGCAATACCCATCAAAATCCCAACACAATTCTTCGCAGACATCGAAAGAACAATTCTCAACTTGACATGGAAAACAAAACAAAACAAAACAAAACAAAACAAAACAAAACAGAATAGCCAAAACAATTCTGAACAACAACAAAAAGGGGAACCACCATCCCTGACCTCAACCTGTACTTCAAAGCAATAGTGACAAAGACCAAGTGGTATTGGTATAGAGACAAACAGGTAGATCAATGGATTAGAATCAAAGACCCAGAAATAAAATCACATACCTATGGACACGTGATCTCTCATAGAGAAGCCAAAAGCATACAGTGGAAAAAAAGAAAGCATCTTCAATGAATGGTGTTGGTCTGACTGGTTGTCTGCATGTAGAAGAATAAAAATAGATCCATGTTTATCACATTGCACAAAGGTTAAGTCCAAGTGGATCAAGGACCAGATACACTGCATCTAATAGAAGAGAAAGTGGAAAAGAACCTCAAACTCATTGGCACAGGGAGAAACTTCCTAAATAGAACACCAATGGCTCAGGCTATAAAATCAACAATTGATAAATGGAACTTCATGAAACTGAGAGGCTTCTGTGAGGCAAAGGACACCATCAATAGGACAAATCAGCAACCTACAGATTGTGAAAATTTCATTACTAACTCTACATCTGATAGAGAGCTGATGTAAAGAACTCAAGAGGTTAACTTACAAAGAAAAGAATAGCCCAATTTTAAAATGAGGTACAGAGCTAAACAGAGAATTCTCAACAAGAAATCTTGAATGGCCAAGAAGTACCCAAAATTATCAGAAAAATGCAAATCAAAACGACCCTGAAATTCCACCTTACACCAATCACAATGCCTAAGATCAAAAACTCACATGACAGCAGATGCTAGCGAGGATGTGGAGGAAGAGGAACACTCCTCCATGACTGATGGGATTGCAAAAAGGTACAACCACTCTGGAGATCAATCTGGTGGTTCCTCAGAAAGCTAGAAATAGTTCTACCTGAAGATCCAGCTATACTATTCAAGGACATATACCCAAAAGATGCTCCACCATACCACAAAGACACATGCTACACTATGTTCATAGCAGCCTTATTTGTAATAGCCAGAAGCTAGAAACAACCCATATGTCTCTCAACCAAAGAATGGATACAGAAAATGTGGTTCATTTACATTAAATACTATTCAGCTATTAAAAACAATGACATCATGAACTTTGCAGGCAAAAGGATGGACCCAGAAAACATCATCCTGAGTGAGGTAATCCAGACCCAAAAGTATATGCATAGTATGTACTCACTAAGTGGATTTTAGCCCCCAAATATAGGATAGTCAGGATCCAAGCCACAGACCTTAAGAAGTTTAACAAGAAGGAAGACTCAAGTAAGGGTGCTTCAGTTCCACTTAGAAGGGGAAACAGAGTGATCATGGAAGGGAGAGGGAGCGAGGGGTGGGAAAGGGGAGGCGGAGGGTAAAAGGGGAACATGATCGGGTGGGTATGGGGTTGGAGAGAACAGGAGAGAAGCCCAAAGGGCCGGGAGAATGAATGGAAACACGCAGATTCTGGAAGTGGGAGGTGTGGGGACTCTCTAGAAATTCCCAGAGAACTGGGATGTGAAAAGCTCTCAGGACTCAATGGGGGTGACCTGTAGTGGCTATTCCTGGTTGTCAACTTGACTCTATTGGGAATGAACTACAATCCAGAATTGGAAGACTCACCAGTGACCCTAATCTGGAGGCTGGGAGATAGAAGTTTCTGATCTGGATCTTGGTGTGGAGATCTTGAGGCATAGTGAGTGTAGATTCCAGAAGATTAAGACAGGGAGATCTCTGAGTTCAAGGCCATTGGGATTAAAGGTGTGGTGGCACACACCTTTAATCTGGGCTATAACTTCTGCTGGAGACCATATAAGGACATTGGAAGAAGGGAGGCTCTCTCGCTTTTTTGCCTGCTTGCCCTGTGGGACTGAGCAACTGCTAGATCCTCGGACTTCCATTCACAGCTATGACTGAACCATTGTTGGGAATATAGTAAAGGAATCAATAAATTCCTTTACTATATAGAGACTATCCATAAGTTCTGTGACTCTTGAGAACCCTGACTAATACATAAACTTACCCAAAATGCCCAACAGTGGGGAGAGAGAACTCAAAGAGTTCACATCGGGTAGATAGGGCCCCAAGTGGAGGAATGGGGTTACCACCCCACAGTCAAATTTTCTGACCCAGAATTATTCCTATCTAAAAGAACTTCAGGGACAATAGTGGAGTAGAGACTAAAGGAAAGGCATTCCAGTGACTGGCCCAACTTGGGATCTATCTCATGAGGTTACACCAAGGCCTGACAGCATTACTGATGATGTTATGGTGTGCTTACAGAAGGGAGCCTGGCATGGCTGTCCTCTGAGAGGTCCTATCAGCAGCGGACTGAGACAGACACAGATACTAACACCCTACCACTGGACTGAAGTCAGGGACCCTTAAGGACTGAAGAAGCAGAAAGGGAGAGTGAACTCATAGGAAGACCAGCAGCCTCAACTAACTCAGACCCTAGGGAGCTCCCAGAGACTGAGCCATCAACCAGGAGCATACATGAGCCAGTCTGAGGCCCCCCAGCACATATGTAGCAGAGGTCTGCCTGGTTTGGCCTCAGTGGGAGAAGATGTGTCGAGAGAAATTTGAGGCCCCAGGGAGGGAGGATGCCTAGTGGAGGGGAGCACCATCTTGGAGGTAAAGAGAAGGGGAAATGGGATGTGGAACTATGGGAGGGGGGACTGGGAGGGGGGCAATGGATGAAATGTAAACAAATAAAATAATAAAAAAGAGGTGTGCCCTTGTTGAAGTAGGTATGCCTTTGCTAGAGGAAGTGTTTCACCGTGTAGGCAGGCTTTGAGGTCTTATATACTTGAGCTAATTCCAGTATGGCTCCTGCTGCCCAAAGATCAAGATGTAGATTCTTAGCTCCTTTTCTAGCATCATGTCTCCCTGCATGTTGCCATCTTTCCTCCCATGATGTACTGGCTAGCTTTGTGTCAACTTGACACAGCTGGAGTTATCACAGAAAAGGGAGCTTTAGTTGTGGAAATGCCCCTATGAGATCCAGCTGTGGGACATTTTCTCAATTAGTGATCAAGGGGGAGAGGCCCCTTGTGGGTGGGACCATCTCTGGGCTGGTAGTCTTGGATTCAGGCTGAGCAAGCCAGGGGAAGCAAGCCAGTAAAGAACATCCCTCCATGGCTTCTGTATCAGCTCCTGCTTTCTGACCTGCTTGAGTTCTAGTCCTGCATCCTTTGGTGATCAAAAGCATTATGGAAATGTAAGCCGAATAAACCTTTTCCTCCCCAACTTGCTTCTTGGTCGTGATGTTTGTGCAGGAATAGAAACCCTGACTAAGACACATGATGATAATGGACTAAACCTCTGAAACTGTAAGCCAACACCAATGAAATATTTTCCATCATAAGACAGCCACATCCTTTATCAAAGGGACAAAGAAGCAGTAGTAACCTTTGAAGGCCTATCTGAAGCTACTTAATCATACTTTTAGCTCTTTATTTAATTTAGAATAAAAGACTAAGAATGTATATTTAAAGTTCAGCATATAGAGCAATCATTTAAAGGGAATACACATCTTTGCATTTCCAAAGGACACATGCTCCAAAAATAAGACTTACTAAATATTAGAAAAGGCTAATGATCAATATTATTAGTATTGTATGTTATCTTAGTTTTTCAACATTTAAACATCTATACGAAGATATATATACATGTATATGTATATATATATATGTATTTTAAAAAGCAAACAAAATGAAGCAGAGGTCAATTCTACAAGTGTGAATATAGCATTCATTCACACTTAATCATTAATATAGCATTGCATAAAGCTGCATTTCTGAATCTTCCTAATGTTATAACCCCTAAGTTCAGCTCCTCATGTTGGTATGAGTCAGCTAGTAAAAGTATCTTGATAAGTTAACAATAAGTTATTATTTGGGTGAACCATCTAATAAGCAGCCCATATATCACACTTTAGTATACATTTACAGTCATGACCACTGGTAGTCCCACGTGGTTAATAATAATGAAACTGAAATTTCTTTCCTATGTTTAGATATATTTAAATCAAAATTCTTACCATGAGTTGCAATTTACTAGATCATTCATGCTAAGAAGTACAGATTTGTAGTCTACCAGTTATAGGCTTCATCAAAATTATATACTATACAGCTGAAGCTAGACCAGATAAATTGGTATGTGTATATGGTATGACACATAACGATAATATCACCCATTTCTTAGAAAATATTTTAGTCATTAATACATGACTGTACATTAGTTGTTCTCAACCTGTGGGTCATGATCCCTTTGGAGTGCAGATCAGATGTTCTGCATATCTGATTTATATTATGATTTATAACATTAACAAAATAGCAATTATCAAGTAGCAATGAAGTAGTTTTAGGGTTTGGGGGTCACCACAACATGAGGAACTGTCATAAATGGTCGCAACATTAGGAAGGTTGATAACCACTTCTGTAGATAACCATCAAAAGTCATGATATTTAATGATTGACAAGATTTTAAATCTATGGTTGTTTTATTTATATCTTTATCATATCACTTTATATTTTTGTTTGTATATAATTTCCTTGTCAAATAAATTTCAATAGATTTAAGTTAATTCTTCTAGGTGACTCACTTGTACCCTTCCTTAAAATCTCACTGCATTATACTACTAACCAAATGTCTTGATCACCTGTTATTTTCTGTAAAAATTCTGTCCTTGTGAAATAGCGTATTAGCTGTATTTACTGCTAAGTAAATATTTGCTGAGATAAACTGCAGTAGAGATTTTCTCAGATTCCCAAAAAGCCCTGTTATTCCAGATTAGCATTTAAAACTTCAAAGGATTTTAAAAACACAGAACGTCACCAATTACCATACTTCTTTCATTTTCCCTCTGCCCACTCTTTTAAGGCAAGCTAATTAAAAACCAAAGGCAAGGACTTGTCCTACTCCAGTGTTGGGAAGAGATTCCTTCAAAGGCTTCTACTTAGAAGACTCTTCTCAGCATTCAGGTCTGGTACTTCTCTGGCCAATGGAATCTCAAGTTTCTTCAGAGAACTGAGTAGTTAGCCATCATGACCCTTTCATGTTGCCCTGACCAAGCTGAACTTGAAAACTTAGGAACTTGTTCTCAGTGTTCATGCATTCATTCAATAATTCATCACATCTTTATTGAAGTCATATTACCTGCCAGCTTTGTGGATCAACAGATGAATAAAACATGGTCTCTGCCCTTGAGAAATTCTAAACTAGTGTGAGTGGCAAGCCCTGTAATGCAAGGTAGTAAGTTCCATGAGATATTTACGGCATAGTGTGTAAAAGCATTCTTTTTTTTCATATTTTACTCTCTATTTTGCCAATGATGTAGCTTTCCTAGGCAACTTCACAAAAATAATTTGCATCTATTAGAAAAATAAGGACTCCTGAGCTTCTAATGATTTGGACTAATAAAGAACAGAGTGAAAGTTTAAAATCAGAAAGCAACCCGAGGAGCTGGGGAAATCATTTGATGGTGTTTCCTTGGCAAGCATGAGGACCGGGGATGGGATACCCAGCACCCACATACAAAAGCCAGGTGTGGTCATATGTTCCTATAATTTCAGACCTTGAGAGACAGAGACAGAGAGCCACTGCACACTGACTAACCCTTCTAGCCAACTGGCAAGCATTAAATACAATGAGGCACCCTGTCTTGGAAAAAAATAGTGAAAAGCAATGAAGACCATAACCTCTGGTCTCTAGTCGTGCAGTCTTCCCCTGCCCCACCCCTGCACCTCAACAAGAACACTAGCAGATCTGTCAACACAGCCTAGAGTCATTTGAAAGGGCCATCTCAAATTATCCAGACTAGATTGGTCTTCCGACAAGTCTAAGAGGGACTGTCTGGAATGTTAATGGATATAACAAGGCCTACTTCACTGTAGGGAGTACAATTCCCTGGGAAGGTGGTTACAGAGTGTATAAGGAAACAAATGACCATGTGCTCAAGCAAGCAGGCAAGCAAGCAAGCAATCAAGCAAGCAAGCAAGCAGCATCCCTCGATGGTTTCTGCTTCAGATTCCTGTTTGATTTCCTGCCCTGACTTTTTTAACTAAGGGGACTATAAACATATAAACTGAAGCAAAACCTGTTTTGCACTAACTGTTTTTATTTGTAATACCTTAATACAGAAACAAAGAAACTAGAACCATGCCCCCACACACAAAAGTAACCTGAATTATCTTTATGTGACTGTATATAACCAATTTACACCTATACTCTGTAAAAAGCCATTTTAATAAAAAGTATCTGGAATATCTGACAGCTACAGCAGATGATTTTCTTATAATGACTAACTGTATACGGAAATTACTTGCAAAATTATTTATGCAATTAGTATGTAGTTCAGTGGCATGCATGAGGCCCCATGTTCAATCTTCAATGCCACAAAGCAGCAACAGAAACATATGAAAGTAAATTAACAGTAAGCTGGGTGTGGTGATACATGCCTTTAGGTCTCCGTGTTCAAGACCAGACTGGTCTACATAGTGAAGTCCAGGATATTCAGGGATACACAAAAAATATCCTGTCTTGAAAATCCAAAGCAAAGCAAAGCAAAGCAAAGCAAAACAA
>NC_034591.1:41994997-41996016 GCF_900095145.1 Mus pahari
CAGGTGAAGACAGAACAAGCCAGAGAATGAGGAACCAGAAGAATAGAACTGGTTGCCTGAGTTAGTTTGAGGCCAAAAAGAGCAATTCAGTTAGAAGCCTAGAAGCCAGATTGAATCAGTCAGCTTGGAAGATTCAATTGTATAGAGGCTAGAAGTTTCCAGGCCTAGGCCTTGGGATAGTTAGAACAGAGGAGGAAATCTCTGGGCTCAGCCTAGACACATATTTGCACAGCTTGGGTATGGCTCTCTTCTCATCCCTTCATGTGAGGAAATAAAAGCAACTTTTATATTTTTTTATTGTTCCTGTGTTTACAATCCTTATGCATTTGATCTTCATTTCTAATCTATCTCTCATTATATCAGTTATTACAATTCAGGCATAACTGAAATGCTTGTGTAGAACTTAGGTCAACATTTGCTTTATCAGTAGAAATATTGTTTTGACCACTGACAGTGTTTGGAGTGGCTAGCACATGATGGTAGCACATAGCAGGCTATAAAAGTCAGTCTTCCTATTGTCTTTAGATCTTCCACAGACAGTGTCTTCCTTTGTTTGCCTACTCTGTTGAGTCCTTTCATTACAGTCCCCTTTGTGTGTTATTTAAACCCATTTAGTTCTTGGCACTCTCCATTCTAAAATAAATTTTCATGATTACATTCATATGCTAGGCAGTCCACCCAGTATTTTTAGACAGTCCTGTGAGGTCAGCCACAATTCCACAGGGCAAATCACCTTTCCTCGCCCAGTCAGGGAACTTGGGCACTTCCACTGAAGTCATCTGAGTGATAGTGGAGAATTCAAAGTCAATTCTGATCCATTTTAAAATCCCACAGCTACCTAATAGCGTTTCTTACTCCTGCCACAAATGCCTCAGTGCCTCTGAAAGCTGTCACACAGCAGGGCAGGGAATCCTGTTAACACTCAGCCCCCCCATCTTTCCCAGAATCAACCTTTCTTCTATTTTTTTTACATTTTTCTTCTTCTTCTTCTTCTTCTTCTTCTTCTTCTTCTTCTTCTT
>NC_034591.1:41996806-42052285 GCF_900095145.1 Mus pahari
CAAGAATTTCATAAATTCATTGTTTTTAATAGCTGAGTAGTACTCCATTGTGTAAATGTACCACAGTTTCTGTATCCATTCCTCTATTGAGGGACATCCGGGTTCTTTCCAGCTTCTATTTCTAATATCATATTTTTACTTATTTTTTTAAAAAACCTAAATCAAAATATTTCCATTAAATATGGATTATTTTGTATTTCTATTATTCCCCCTGTTCTCTTTCTGGGACCCATATCGACCTTCCCGATTGATTCTCCAATTTATAAATCCATCTGCTTGATTTCTCTGCTCGGGCTTGATTTCACTAATCACGCCTTCTAGTTCTTAAACCTTCAAAATTCCCCTGTTCACTCCACCAGCTAATAGCATGTGTCTTCACTTCTTTCTCTGATTTGTTACATTTTGATACCAGATAATTTCCAACACAAACTGCTCTTGATGTTTTAGGGTAAGGAGAAACTTTTGTCAGTGGTATTATATTTGTCTCCATTGGGGGTACCCTCATGACGTATTTGGTTTTAGTATAATTTCAATACTCTGAAGGGTCCCTTATAATAAAATCCTGGCTCCCAAAATAACTGGAAAGTGCTGTAGGCCTTTAAAAGGTGGGGTCTAGTAGAAGGTTTATAGGTCATTGAGTGTACCCTATGTGCTTCATCTCCTGCCCAGTCTTCTCCCATTCTCTCTCAACCTCTTTCTCTTCCAGATCAGTGACTGCTAACTTGGACAGGTGCTTCTGGCATATCTAACTATCACTTACACCAGATGCCAAAACGATGCCCTTCCTTAATCTTAGGTCTTGGATCCAAAACCTATGTGTTAAGTAGCACTTTTCTCTTTAGGCACAGTGTTGTTATTGTTTGCTTCTAGCAGAACAAATCTAGCTAATGTATCAGCTTAGAATAATTTTTATTACGATAGGGAACTGTCTCTGCACCTTGTAAGGAGTCTGAGTGTGCCCTAGCACAAAAATGTGGTGGCTTGAGATTCTCATACATTTGATGGATGGTTCAACCAAATAGTCTGCTCCATTTGCCAGGTCACATGAACTGAATGGGTATCCATCTGTGATAACTGAACTATTGCAAATAGTTAGTGTTAGCTTCCTATCAACAGAGGATCTGTGTAGTATGTTCACTCCACACAACCAGAGCCTCAACACCTGGCAGCTAGAGATGTAACAGTGTTATAGCCTATGTTTATTATGTTTCTTAGGGTTTTACTGCGGTGAAGAGACATTATGACCAAGGCTACTCTTATAAAGGACAACAATTAATTAGGGCTGACTTACAGTTTCAGAGGTTCAGTCCATTATCATCATGGCGGGAAGCGTGGCAGTGTATAGAAAGACATGGTGCTGGAGGAGCTGAGAGTCCTTCATCATGATGCAAAAACAGCCAGGGGAAGGCTATTTTCCATATTTGGTAGAGTGTGAGCACTACGAGACCTCAAAGCTTGCTTACACAGTGACACACTTCCTCCAGGACTGCACCTATTCTAACAAGGCCACACCTCCTAACAGTGCCATATCCCATGGGCCAAGCATATTCAAACCACCACAGTGTGTCTAAGAGCCTGGGTATGACCCCTAGCACTGAACAAAAGCAATATAAAACAACAACAAAAAAATAAAAAACAAAAACAATCAAAAACAAAAACAAAACAAAACAAAAAAACCCAAAACTGACACTAAATGAAAATCCATTAGTTAGTACCTGTAAGATAAATTATTTCAGCTTCTGAAACCATTCAACTTAGAATTTATTTTTTATTTCTAGCATGTGGGAAATGTGTTCTCTTAGTTCTGAGTAACTTCTTAAATTTTGAATATATTCTTACATGGGGAGTCTGTGTTTTGTAAGAATCGTTTTGTGAAAGCTTTTTTTTTTTTTTTAACCCAAGGATCTGTCATCCATTTCAAAGTCTTCTCTTTCCCTATCTACTCTGCTCCTGAAGAGCAATCTGCTCTGCACAGCGCCTCCCCTCCCCATTAGTTCCTTGACTCCTGCTTGTTTTCTGCTTCACCCAAAGTCGCCTATCACCAATACCCAGAAACCAGACAAGAAAGTAAATCTTCCTGAGCAATCTGAGTATTGTGGAGGAAAAGTCTGACATCCACAGATCTGTGAAGGGAAGACTATCGTTCTATTGGCGTGCATATGATTCATCTAGGGAAGAGTTTGATGGATTTTTTAATGATGTAAACTAGAGAAGTTTACTAAGGATACCTTACATTCTTTCTACACAATGCAGATGTCTTTAGGGCAGACACACTGCTTAATGAAGAATTAAAATCCAGTTTTAATCTTCAAAGTCTATTCAAAGATTCATGATGGTGGCTTTCTTTGTAAGCCAGGGAAGTACTATAACCTTATGTTAAGATTCCTCTGAGAACATTCTGCAAAATGATTTAAATTCCCCCTTGTCTTGAACTTTGCTAACCTCACAATTTGCATCATCTTCTTTAAATTCTAACTCTATTTAGGCATTCATTTTCCCTGATGTACATGGTACATCTTGCGTGCATGTCGCTCCCTAGAATTTAGCATGACAGCGGAATCATAACATAGCTGTAGCTAAGTTAATTCTAGAGGGCCTTGGAGATAGCTCAGTGGTAATGGCATTTGCTGTCAAACCTGGGAACCTGTTTCCTCTTTGGAATCAACAGGGTAGAAGGAGAGAACTGATTCCCATAAACTGTCCTCTGACTTCCACACATAAGCCATGGCAGGTGCATTCCCACCCCCTGCCTCCAAATAATACAAATCTTCCAATAGTGTGTGGCCCAAAGAGCAGCACAGGTGCAGAGCAGAACCCCAGAGCAACAGAAAGTCCCAACTGCAATATGGATAACTCATGAGGGACATGTGACCTGAATGATGATGGTAAGCTAACATGTGCTGAGTAATGGCATATAACTGGCATTAATCTAAGAGCTCTGCATAGAAGACAGTCTCACGAGCATCCCTTTATCTTAATCTCTATTGCTATTCCCCATTTACACATACGGACATGGGTGCACTGAACATTAAAACCACCTTCAACATGTCACAGCTCTTGTGAGACAGAGTGACAGAGAAAGTGGGCAACGGCGAGGAAAGAAGGGGAGCGTCACGGGTGCAGTTTAGCCACGGGAGCAAGAGGACCACACATTGATGAGCTACAAGAAACACACTTGCGTCATGCTGCCCTTGGTGTCTTGTCTCTACATTCTCAATTTCACACTGTAAGATGGCGCTTAGATACCTAAGATGGGACCACCTTCAGCGCATCCATGATGAATTGATAAGCTATTGTCAGTGAGTGTGGGAATACTAACACACAGACAGATCTTTATCTCATAGGAAGCACTGCCAAGAAATATGGTGTTGGTTGTGTGCAGGTGGCAGCACCAGGAATCATCAATTGCATAATTCAATACCATATATATACAGCTTTCTGCAGGTGATAGATAGTCCAGCAATCAGGGTTATGTTCAGTAAGGGAAACATCATGTAAGTCTTATTCTAGGCGTCTCTAGAAGGTGTGTGTACACTGGCTATGTTTGAAATCATTTTAAAATTTCATTTTCCTTACTACAGAACACTCTCTGAGGAACCTTGGTTTACATAGATGTGGTGGACTTCTACTTTTGACAGCATGCCATGTTAACTACTCTGAATGCAGTATCCGCTAAAAAAAAAAAAAAAAAAAAAAAAAAACAACCAAACAAAAAATCCAAAAAACAATTTTAAAAAATCTGTATTAACAAGCTCAAATGAAGCCAAATTGGGTGAGGCGGTGCAAGCCTGCAAAGTCAACATTTTGAAGGTGTAAGCTTCAAAATTTGAAGGTTAAAAGTTCAAGATTAGCTTTGATTACAATAGTGAGTTGGAGGTCAGCCTGGGCTACCCAGGATCCCATCTCAAATAAACAAACAAATGGATTCAACTGTACTGATATTCTACTAGAACATATAGAAATTCTCAAAGTGGATACAGAAGGGATGAGCGAAGGAAATGAGCACGTTTGAGATAAGCTGGGACCAAAGTCAGCTTTTGTTCAGAGACTATCAATCAAATCTTGGCCATGTAGAATTCTGGCTTGAACAGCTATGCATCAGGCCACTGTAAGAAGACAACCTCAATGGTCAGTTCTCAAGGAGGAGTCTAATAGAAGACAGGATCCCAAGAGGAATAGTCCTTATGTAAGAGTGGGTGAGCAATAAGCTCTTTTCATATAAGAGGCCAATAAGAAAACATGCTTGTCTTGGACTTAAGAGGCCAATAAGGAAGACAAAGTCTCCCTTGAGAGTATATAATGAAGTATTTTCATTACAGGTTCCAATTCAATCTATCTGTGCAATATAATAAACCTCAACTACATAACTTAATTTGGCCCTAAGTTTGATGGTGTCTTGCAGCAAAGTTGCAGAATCAAATGCTAATATTCTCTAGAAAAACTCAATTTTAACTCCAGCTGTGAAAATTCTCCACATTTATAACCCTGGAAAAGTGAATTCAGAGTTAAAAACTCCAACCCAGATGAAATTAGGCACTGTGAGCAAGCATGGCTGATTTTGAACAAAGAACACAAACAGACAAATAGTTTTAGTACGAAATTTAAATTAAACAGATGTAGACTAAATATATTTAACATTCAAGTAATAAGAAAATGGTTTTTAAAAGAGGACAAAAGAGAATACAAGTGTGCCATTTTAAATAAAATTGTAATATAAACATATTCTGAGTAGTAAATAAAATGTGTCATACTGATTTCTTTTGTAGGAGATAGGGTCTCCCATAATCTAGGTTGGCTTCTAATTGCTTATGTTGCCAAAGCTCAGACTCCTAATCCTCCTGTCTCAACTCTCCCACTTAGCCGATTACAGGTGTGTGCTTCACCAGATAGTCTAAGAAGGGATCATTTCCCCCAAAACACAGAAGCATTGATTTAGTGTAGGAATTTTTTATGAAAGGCATTTTAAGATAGAAACGGGGCGGTGATACACTAATTGTACCGCCAGTGAACATTTGCTAGGGTTATTAAAAGAGCCTGCCCAGAACTATAAACATTAGCCCAGCTATTTACCCAACATAAATTTAAATCATTGTTAGTATATGCCAGCAATGCATTAAATCACCATAATTTATGGTTGGTCGTTATTTATTTATTTATTTATTTAATTGCAGATGCATTTGAACAGCTGTTTTACAATGAACACAAGATACACCGCAAAACATAACCGGCTACTGAATACTATTTTGGGTATCTTTTAATTTGGGATATGCACTATAAATTATCTTAACGTTGCAGGGACACCAATCACTTGTCCCGTTTATTTATCAGGAGTGAATAATGAAGATAAGACAGCAGCGAGTTCTGTTCTACACAATCTGAATTTTCCGAACTTAGCCGATTATTCTAGCGTTTGGAATCTTTGCTAGTTGCCTAGCACAGCCAGAAATCCAGGACTCACAAACGGCGGGCTTGGAATCATAGCACAGAACAGGTGAAAAGTTGTTCCTAGTTGTGTCAGGCAGGCGCATACAACTCCCGTCATCCCCCAGGCAAGAAATCAACAAATAAACAGAGGCACCGCATTTCGGATTCTGGCGTGCCCGTTTCGCGCAGGCGTGTGGTTTCTGTAGTTGCTACTCCAAGAGATACCCACACTAATGGCCACTCTCGGGGAAAAACAAGACTACATTTCCCAGAACACCGCGGAGATCCGCACCGGCCGGTTGACGTCATCGTTCCAGACAGCCAATGGCAACGGCGGGCGGCAGTGAGGCAAGCGCCGTCAGGCGCCAAAGTGGAGCCTTTTTTTTTTTTTTTTTTTTTTTTTTTTTTTTTTTTTTCCTTTGCCGGAGTCGAGCGGGTGCTGCTAGCGGAGGCGCCATATTGGAAGGGACAAAACTCCGGCGACAGCGAGTGACACAAATAAACCCCTGGACCCGTTCGTCCCCGCAGCAGTCAGGGCCGCGATGTTGTACCTAGAGGACTATTTGGAAAGTGAGTGCGCGGCGCCGGCGACGCGGCGGGCGGGATCGGCGGCGGGCGGGAGCGCGAGTGGCCGGGGCGGGCGGGATGGCGGGAGGGAGGGGGAGCGGGGGATGTTTCTTTCTCACGGTAACTGGCAGCCTCGTTGTGAGCCGCCCCCCCCTCACGCACGCACGCACGCACGCAAACACGCGTGACGCCAGCGCGTCCCTTCGTCGTTGGCCCCGCCCTCTGACGGACTGTGCCTTTGACAGTGATTGAGCAGCTTCCGATGGACCTGCGGGACCGCTTCACGGAGATGCGCGAGATGGATCTGCAGGTGCAGAGTAAGTGGCGCGTCTCCACGGCCCCGCGCAGCCCCGGCCTCCCTCGGGCATCGCCTGGCCGGTCCTCCGCGCTACTTTTTTTCCAGGCTGTTAACAAGGAGGCGCGGCGTACCGTTAACACGCGGGGCACAGCAAACACAGTTGTTTGTGTACTGCATGGAGATGACGACACTGCACCGCAGTGGAAACTCGCGTGATTTTCAGAAGGTTTGCACCTGAGCCTGGATGTGGAAACTTGGAGTTCTGCATTCAGACTTCAAAGTTCATTACATTCCGAATTTCTCCAGTGCAAAGACATAGGAGGGCAGGTTAGGGACCCCAGTGAACTCGGAGGGCCGAACTTTGACAAGTTGCATGTTAATGGAAGACACTTAGAGCTGTCAACAGCGCGATTTCTCAGGCAACGTGACAGAGATCAGATTTTAAGGAAATCATCCGCTTGCTCTTTAGAAAACTGTAGATGCTTGATAGGCTTCCCTACTCATTTCTTGTTTTGTAAACACAACCACCACGTAATTCAGGCTGGTCTGACACTTGCGATGGATCCTAGGCTGGCTCAAATCTCATTTTCCTGCTTCTGTCTGCCTAGTACTGGGCTTTTCAGGCATTGCTTGCTAGCTTTGATTTTTTTTTTTTTTTTCTGTCAGTGCTTGGCAGTTTTATATGTGACTTATTTCCAAAATGAACAGACTGGAAGGGGCTCAAAGATAACTTGAGTTTGCTAAGGACTTGTTCTCTTCGTTCTCAGTCCTCTGCCGCCCCTGCCCCTCATTTCTTTTGTCCCCAACTGCACCTTTCTCATCTCAGTCTCTGGGTCATCTCTTGGGGTGCATTGCCCTGTAGCCTGTCATGAATCTGTGACTGGAATAGGTATGCTTTTTCTTTTTGACTTTAAGGTAGTTGCAGTAGTAAACACCGGTTGAGGCACATTCCAGAGGGATTGAGTAGAGCTTGGTGGCAGACAGACCTGGGTTCACTCTCTGACAGGAGGACTCCAGTTCCTTATCTTTAATGGCTTCGTGGCTGCCTTGGGGGCTTGCTTTGCTTTTTTTTTTTTTTTTTTTTTTCCTTTTTAAAATAGTCTTCTGAGGATTTAAACTAATACAGATAATTAGGATGTAGAATGCCCATTACAAATAGGTTTAGAATAAAGGATAATTTTAAACATTGCCAATCATTCAATTTTTTAAAATTCTGGGATAGTTCGGATTTAGTCTATTCATATGACAGTGCTTTCAAGTTTACTTCTATTGTAATTCTGGAGCTTTCTGAAACAAAGTGAGTATGCATTAAAAGTATCAGCATGTCTAATGTCAGCAAGTAGCTGAAAGTAAATTGTGTTTTAAAAGTGAAGATTAACTAGAGCGTCTCAGCATCTTTTTTAAAAAGCCATCCTGCTCTGAAGTTGCTTAAATGATAAATATAGTGGGCAAGATTCTCCCCATTTCCATCACAACAAAATCCCTTTTATTTATTTTTTTAGCAGTCATCCACTGAGGTCATTATTTTTGACCTGGCCTTACATAGAATAAATAGCATGTGTGTTGACTGAATAAATGGTGAGCAATGGTCACATATGTCATCCTGTCCTGTGAGAGGACGTGATGAAGTGCTTGGTGCTATGTAGCAAATGTTGACTCTGTCATCACTATTTTTATTAAAAGAAGTATGAGAACTTCCCAGGAGTACTGTTAGTAAGCAGCTCTGATTGCCGTAACCAGCTGACTTAATGCCATTAGCTTTGATTTCAGTGTGGGTTGTGGGGTAGTGTGCAATTGACTCTATCTTGATTATGGGAAAATGTTTTGAAATAGCAAAGTCAGTACAGAATATTTCAGCTTTTAAAAAACTAAGGTAACGAAGGCATCACTGCTTATAGTACAAAATGTGTATGAACTAAAACAGTACGAGTTGTCAGATGTCTTTTTTTTTTCCCTCAAATCAAAGCAGTTTGTTCGGCTAAGTATAAAATGTTTTATTGTGTCAGATGCAATGGATCAACTAGAACAAAGAGTCAGTGAATTCTTTATGAATGCAAAGAAGAATAAACCCGAGTGGCGAGAAGAACAGATGGCATCCATCAAAAAAGTAAGTGCGATGCTTTGGATAATTGTCAGTCACATTGGGACCCTCTGGGAGAGATAGTACAATTAGGTAGATACCTGGATATGGAATGAGGGCACTTATGAGGGACTTGGGGGTACTTGGTATATTCTAGACCAGCAGCTCAACTCAGGGGGCAGATGACCCTTTCACAGGGTCACCTAAAACCATCGGAAAACACATTATGATTCTTAAATAATTTTATGGCTGAGGCTCACCACAGCATGCGGACCTGTGTTAAAGGGTCACAGCATTGGGGAGGTAGAGAAGCACTGGTTTAGAGCCTCCTGTAATTCTTGCCGAGGTTTACCTAGTGCTGCGGGCCTTAAGGCTGTCCTGCAGATGAGATTACAGATTAGATAAGCTCACTAATGCTGTGCTTGTGGGATCTGGTGTCTTTAGTGGTGACCAGGAATACAGCTTTCAAAGATTTGGCTTTGGTCCTCACTGCCATGTAGCTGTGTGACCTGCGTCAAGTCTTTTAACATGAAGAAGAACAAGTCCTTACACCTAACCTTTATACAAAGTTTTCAGGGATATACAGAAACATTAATTTTGGAACTGAAAATTTCAACTGTGTTATTTATTCTTCCATCTGTAAGAAGGATTGTCTCTTAAGAGGGGGGTAAACCAGCTTTCCTAAGAGAAGTGGTCCTGACTTATAAAAATACCCAGGTATAAAGGAGGTTAGAGGTTGCATATGTAAATCTAGTGTTCACTGGCCATCCTTTTCACTAAAAGGTTTTTTATGCAGCAAATTTGAACATACCCCCAAAAGTAGTTGTCTGTGGAAACACATAGGATACTTTTTTCTTTTATGAAAAGAAAATTTTTTGTTTTTTTTTTAAATAATAAGGAGAAATATAAACTATAATTTGGGTGGTGTTAATTGACATCTAATTTAAAACTAGAGCTGTTGACCAATTGGACAGCAGAAATCTGCAGATCAGAATCCTTCCAATGGCTATAGTTTTGCTGTAAAAATTGGGGCAGAAGAGATGACTCAATGATTAAGAGCACTGGCTACTCTTTTAGAAGACCAGATTTTATTCCCAGCATCCACATGATGCTTCATAACCATCCATAAATACAGCTCAAGGGGATCTGATACCCTCTTCTAACTTCTGTGGGCATGTGGCACACAAACATACATTCAGGCAACACACTTACACACATAAGATATTTTTTTCAAGTTGTAAAAATGGAGTGTTCTGTGTTTTGATATGTTAGCTAACTCTTAGCATTCTTTTGTTTTTTCATAACTTCCTAGGAAAAAGGGTGGACTTGCCATAATTTTCTTTTATATATGTGTTTTCTGAGGTATTTGAGCATCTTTTAATTTTTGGCATTGTACTTCATTTCTAATGATCTCCCAATCATCTCTACCTTGGAGGCTTATTATTGCTAATATGATAAGCAAGTGATAACAAGGTATAGTAATGAGAAAGCATATGTATATGTATGTATGTATGTATGTATGTATGTATGAATGCTAAAGTTGCCAGTGCTTAAAATGAAAATATTTTTCCTTAGGACTACTATAAAGCTTTGGAAGATGCAGATGAGAAAGTACAGTTGGCAAACCAAATTTATGATTTGGTAAGTAAAAGAGTGCATATTAGGCTGTGTGTGCTAGAATTCTGGATTTTATTTTATTAGCTTAAGTGTAAACTGAAGTGTTGCTCCCTTGATCTTATTTAATTTGAGAGTTCAGTGTCTGTGTCTTGGTTTCCTTGGGGAAGAGTCATCGACATTCACAGTGTTCAGTTCATAGATCAAGAGCCACACATTTCAGTGAAGACTACTGTACATTTGTGGATAATATTTTTACTTTAGAAAGAACTGGTTCTACCATTTTGCAATTGTTTCTATGATAACATGTGATTAAGAGTACTATGCTAGTGAGAGTCCTTGGTGGCCTGATGACAATGAGAAAGAGGGTTTCCTGTATCACTGTTTACCTAGAGGATGCTAATACTCTAGGTATTAGGTATAGGTCAAGTATATAACTGGGAACATCAGATTACACACACCTAAAGAAAGAAAAAAAAACCCCATAAAACAGACTCTGTGTTAAGTGTGTGCTTCTTGTTTTGGTAATTTTGTCTTACTGTTTTTTTTTTTTTTTAATTTGTTTTAACTTTGTTTTTTGGGTTTTTGTTTTATGTGTTTGTTGTTGTTTGAGAGAGCAAACATGAAGTTGGGTGGGTAGGGAGATGTGGAGAATCTGGGAGGAGAGGAGATGGGGAGGAGAAAGAATATGATGAAATGTATGTAAAAAAATTAATAAAAAGAAAAGAAAAGGAAAAAAGGTGTTTCTTTCTTGCAAGAGTAATTCCAAAAGTTTGAAATCACCAAGAGATACACTTACATGTGCTTCTCAGATTGATGTCATGATGACATCATTACCATATGATAGGAAGCATCTGTTTTTAATGCAAAAACCTCTTCTTACTGTGTATTAGAGGAAAAATAATTTCTTTTTGTATCAGAGTAAGTCCAGGTTCAATTTGGTTGACTTGAACTTTGACATGTATCTTTCTTAGCACAGTGTCTTCTAGATACAGTTTTCCTTTGAAAGATACATGCAAATATGAAGTTGTTAGTGAACATGACACATTATAGAGATGTTCCAGTTTCATCTCTCTTACTGGTTCATAGTACTCTAACCAAAAGCAACTTAGAGGAAGGAAAGATTTGTTTCAGCTTAGAGGTTACAGTTCCTAGTTACTAGTTACTAGTAACAGTTACTAGTTGTTGAGAAAAGTTGGGACAGGAAGTAGACTTATAAACCATGAAGGAACTCTACTTGCTGGCTCATACAGACTCCTGCTTAGCCAGCTTATACAGCCCAGAGTCACCTGCCCAAGAAATGGTACCGCCCAAAGTGGACAGGACCCTCTCGCATCACTTAACAATCACCATACCCCCCCACACACGCACTCACACACACACACCTCCAGACATGCCTACAGGCTTATCTGATCAGGCTGTTTCTCTCTCAGATGACTCTAGACTCAAGTTGACAGTTCAAGCTAGCTAGGACAAAAGTCACCCACCCGCCTTATGATGCATCCAAATGCTTGCATTAAACTAAATAAAATAGTATCAGATAAGTGTGGTATTTTTATGTAGTGAAATTTTTAATTAATTTTTTAATCTTGGTAAAGCAACAACTTGTTGAAAGGGACAGATGTAAATAAACTCATGTAAAAAAAAAAAAAAAGGGAAGCTTTCTTGAAAACTTCCTGATCTGAAGCTTCTGAAAATGCTTAGGGTCTGAGATACTAGAGATAAGTAACTACCATCAAACGAACTGATGGTGCATCTCACAGATGAGGGGTATTCCCTTTGCCCTTATTTTTCTTCTTTGACTATTATACTACTTGTGTAGAATGATTAAGTCACTTTTCACTCGTCATTCCCTTCTCGCACCCCACCCCCTGCTGAAACAATCTTCTCAAGAAGCCGTCCTCCCCCTTCATGGCTTCTCTTCCAGTGGGATCCACTTTAGTTGGAGTTCTTTGCACCGACGGGTGGGAGGGTATTTCCTGGAGCATGGGCAACTTCTCAGAGACTCCAGCACTGAAGAAAGTGGCACCCCACCCCCCCAGTCACCATAACTGACAGCGGACCAACCATCAGGAAGCGGGCAAATTCATAGGTCCCTGTTATCCATGATGAATATTGGCAGGCTCAATCTTGTGTAAGTAACCACAGCTACAGTGACTTCACCAGTAGAACACTATGAAGTCTAGAAGATATGTTCTTTGTTTTGCATCTCCCTATCTATGGCTGAACCAGGATGTTCCCCAGACCTTGGAAGGGATTATATGGATATCCACTTAGGGCTAAACACACTCCATCCCATGTTCTTGGCATCTTGATTAGTTACGCTTCTCTGCATTAACTTCTACATACTGTGGTAAGAAGGCTTCTCTGATCCAGGCTGAGGACAGCACTAAGTTGTACATATTAACGAGCATTTAGAAGGAAATTTGATGTGACCATTTAGCAAAAACCATAGTAGTATGTTTTCCTCTAGGGTCTTTGGCTTCCCCATCCCATGACCGTTTGACCAGATTTATAGTATTTAGGCATTTTTTTCCCATCCTGTGGAATGGGCTTCAAATCTAATCAGAAAGCTGTTTGTTATTCCCATAATGTCAAGGCATTTTTGGACCAGAGGGCTCATCTTGCCTGGCAGGTTGTCCCAACACATGGCTTACAGTTGGGTAAACACTGTTGATGACTTTTCTCCTACAGCAGTGTGCATGGTGTCCTCTGGCACTGGGAAAGCCTCCAGCTCCATTCCAGCTTGAGGTCTCTGTCTAGGGATTCTAGGGCTCCTAGGGGAACTGGCGAGTAGGTACTGAGATATAACTAAGATAGAGTTCCTACTACCACTAGTACATGCTGTTTTAAAAAGGTAGACGCAAGGGTTTTCATTGTTTTTACCCTTCCGCAAAGGAGATCAAGTGTTGAAGAGATGGATTCTAATTTGCATATTACACATATATGTTTTTATGTATCACATAGTACATCAGAAGCACAGGTTTTTATGTTGTGTGTGTGTATATGCACACACACACACACACACATAGATATCTATGCATAGGAACAGGAAAGAGAGAGGCGGGGAGGGGTGATCATACACAGTGCCTGTGGAGTTTAGAAGAGGATTTGGAACCTTTGGAGTTGAAGACAGGCTGATGTGAGCTAGGAACCAAACATGTCCCCTGGAAAGCAGTGTATGCTCCTAACCACTGAGTCATCTCCCCAGCCCCTGTATATTAGGTTTCAAAAACCCCCCTTTGGGATTTAATGACCTTTATATTTCCTCTGCTTTACACTGCTTACAACATTTAGTGACTTCTATAACAGTGCCTTTCACTCCTTAAGAAACAGGGCCCTTATTCCTGTTTGTTCTCCTGTGAGCCATCTTACCTGCTAGTTATTTGTATCTTCTGTGAACTCTGCCCCCCTCTACTTGCTACCTGCTGAACGGGAGCATCGTGTGGAGTTTCTCCACTTCTGAAATACCTCTTGTGTTTGCGTCTCATTTTCTTCCACTTTAATTGTATGTTGTTCTTTTTTTAATCTGAGATTCTAGTGGAGTTCTTGAACTTTTGTCCACATTTTTCATTATCTTCTTCATCTCTACCGTCTCAGAATGCCTTCACTTGCTGTGACAGTCACTGAAGTCGCTTGTAGCTCACACAGTTGGAGATGTAGGCAGCTAAGAGGTTGGTGCCCCTGCAGACTTGGTGGCTTCACATTTATTTGGATCCTTTCATTAGGCATTGTGCAGTAGTCCTTGAGTTTGAATGGAATCTGCTTCTTTTCTGTTCTTCCCCATGGTTATTTCCTAAACAATGCAATTTCCTACAAACATACTGGCTCTGGTCATGTGATCTTGCCTTTCATAGATAGGAATGCAGTTTAAGGCTTCTTAGTGAACATTTCTGCAATTATTGCAATGCCATTATCTCTACCTGTCAGGTATACAACTGTCATGTCTTTCTGTAGCTTTATTTATTTACCTCTTACTCCTCCTCCGCCAGCATCCTGCAGTCTGTCTGTTGTGCTTTTTTCTCTCTGTCTCAGGTGGGATGTCTCCATATAGTCCAGGCTAGCCTTGAACTTAGGAATGGTCACTTTTACTACTATTCCTATCCCTTCCCATACCATCTTTGACTTGGCTATATCACATATGCATTCTATTCCTTATCTTCAGACATTGCTTTCTTTTCTTATATTTTCTTGTCTTCTTATATACCACAGCATTTAAACATACACTTCTCCCCTATCTTTTAAGGACACTTAGACAGGTACTCAAACAAATATTGTTCTAAAACAGTCTTTCTTGAGTTTCTCATTCAGGCTTTTGGATGTTCTTTTATCTTCAGATAATTCCTCAGTCCTTTGTAACTTGTTTTCTTTTTGCCAGTCCCTCAAAACTTCAGTTGATAACTTCTGGGCCACTGTAGTCCCATTAATGCCATTTACCATTCTCTTTCCATTGGTGTTCTTGCTCACGTATTGTTACTTGAAGGCTGTACAAAAATGTTCCCACCTTTGTGGCCTTTCTTGGTCTCTAATGTCATAATGACGGGGTTCCTTGGGTTCTGTCCTTTACCCTTAGTTCTTCTTATTCTTCGAGTCTTGCTCATAGATAATTTTTTACCCCCTCTTAGTTCTCTGTCAAGGGCAAGGAAGATCAGTTACCATACCACATTCCTTCCACACAAGTAGAGAAACACTTCTCAGTTGCCCTCGCATCTAGTCTCTTAGTTTCATAAACTAGACAGCAATTCCATAAGTATGAACATTTCTGAGTTGCTGAATCATATTATCTGAGACTGTCTCTTTATCTCAGAAGATCCACCGATCTGCTTTCTCACACTGGGGCACTAACAGTCCTCCTCCCGTCCTCCTCCCATCCTCCTCCCATCCTCCTCCCGTCCTCCTCCCGTCCTCCTCCTTACCTCTTCCACCTCATCGCCACGGACTGATCCTTTCACTCACAAGTAATTTCTCCACTTGTTTAAACTGCTGTAGTTCTAGTACGTCTTAAAAAACAGGATTGTAATTAGAAAGATTACAGTATATATGCACTAAACTGTAATGTACGTTTTGACTAATGTATGTACTATTGTGACCATATTCTAGAAAAAATAAAGAGCATTGCTGGCCTCTAGAAACCCCCTTTGTACCATTTCTAGTGCCTGGGCCCTCTAATATATTCACCACTTACTGAAAAGACTTAGAGTCGCTTTTCTAAATGGTGTTTCAACTTTGATTTGTCATGTTTATTCTTTTTTAATATATAAGCATTTTTGGGAATTTAAAACATGAAAACTGTATTTTCATCATTTCTGCCTTTTTTTCTCCCTCTAAGTCATCCTCCCATATCCTCCCCCATTGCCTTTCAAATCTATGACTACTTTGTAATTATTATAGTTATATATGTTCACATGTGTGATCTATCTACCATCTATCTACCTATTTACCTGCTTATCATATATTGATCTCTCTCTCTCTCTCTCTCTCTCTCTCTCTCTCTTCCCCCGTGTGTGTGCGTGTGTGTAAGGGGGAGATCTGATACTGGCTCTATTTATCATTGCTCATGTATGCATTTCTTAGAGCTAACCACTGGGATTAAATAACCAACCAGGAGCTCATCCTAGAAGAAAACTGATTCTTCTTTTCTCACCCACCAGCTGTTGATTTCCTGTAGCTCTTCGTTTAGGGGTTGTGAAACTTCTGGCAGTTGGTGTTGATTATGCAGATTTACTTAAGCAATCTTAAGCAATCATATTGTTGAAATTCCATGGGTGCAGCCTCCCTGTTGTGTGTAGAAGACATCTACCATTAGGTGTCCTGGTCCTCTGGCACTTAAAGTCTTTCCACTCAGCCCCTTTCCAGGATTTTTCCTGAGTCCCCAAGTCCTACCGAGCTATAAAGCTTACCAACCATACCAATGACTAGCATAGCAAGAGGTCCCCAGTGCTGCAATAGTGACTCTTTTATCTTGAGAGTAACTAATAGCTGCCTTATTGGATTCAAGGCTTGCTCTTTAGGAGGAAATCCTTCATATCTGCTATAGTAAACCTATCCACATACTAATGGCTGGAGATGTTATAGACCCTACAGAAGAAGCTACTACTGCCATTTTCCCTAAACCAATATAATTTATAATTACACTTCTAATATTTTTCTATAGACCCACAGATAGTGTAGCTCTTACTCCTCATCCATGAAGCTCTGGAGAGCAGATGGAGATTATTGCAGAGATCCTCAACTGCTCAGATGAGGAGAAAGAGTAACCGTGGGGTGCCCGGCTCCAGTTGATAAATCTATCATGCTTATTCTAAAATACACAGTCATCATGCTGTGACCTTGATTGAAATCCATTTGGATTTTGCTTCAGACTTAGTTTACTGTGTTCTGCAGGCTCCTTCTTGATCCTGGCTTTGCTCAGTTCTTTTTAGTATTCTTTTAAATATGCTCTCATGGTTTTGTTTAGTTTATTCAATTTAGATAATTTATTTTCTCTAATGTATATAATTGTGAAAGAATTCTTCTAAAGGAAGAGTTGCAGATTCGTTCTGCAAAAAGAGACATTTTAAAATGCTAAATCTTTGACTTGTCAAGATGGCTCAGGTTATTGGCACCTGCTACCAAGCCTGACGACCTGAATCTTATCCCTTGAACCCATATGGTGGAAGGAGTGAGCTGACTCTCATAAGTTGGCCTCTGACCTCTGCAGGCTTGTAGAATAATTGAGTAGACTTTACTAATCTGAAGGTTCAAAATATGAAATGTTCCGCAGAAATGAAGCTTTGTGGGTGTTTACATGATGCTACTAGTAAAAAAATTCATATCTGATTTTATTTCATATCTTAACAGGCTACAGCCAAAGCAGGATATGGGTATTCCCTTTAAATTATGTATATATGAGATGAAAGTTTGTGTTGAGTTTGATTCTATCCTCAGGATATCTCATTGGTTTATGTAAAACTCCCCAAATCTGAAACCATTTGAAATCTGAAACACTTCTGCAGTCCTGCATAGACATTTCCTATAAGAGGCATTGAACCTGGCTGTAGTCAGAGTTCATGTTTCAGTGTTTTGTATAACATAGGATTTCATTATGCCTTTTCACACTGTAACATTATTTGCTTTTAGCATCATTAGTAAATGGATGTATTCCTTTGACCAGCACTATACTGGTTATGCCATTTATTAAGGAAAGAAACCATGTTGTGCATCTATGAGTAAGAAATATCTAGAAACAAAAAGTTACTTTGCTAGATAATTTCCTAAAACCTAATAATATATAAGCAGTCTTTAAACATTTATTTGTATTCCTTAATCAAATACCACTCTTTAAGAAGTTTTACATTGCAATACCCAATAAAGTTGATTTATATGCACTCTGCCAAAATTACAGCTTTTAGTTGATACTTGAGTGCTTTTCATAATCTGGCATTTCTCACCACTCTTGAATTTGCTTCTGATTATATATCCCAGCCTGAACCTGAGGTGGTTAACCCTCAGACCCACATTCTGCCTATAAATTTGAGAGTTCTTCACCTGATACTCTAAATAAAGAAAAATATGTGAGTCTGACCTTTTGATTTGTCTTCAGTCCCTGCTGTCTTTTAGGAAGATGTTAGATGTAGCTTATGTTCCAGGGTACTTATGTCCTCAAGTACTTGGTTAAGCCAAAGACAGAATAGTTCACATTTTCATCTAGTCATAGAATTTAGAGATGTAAAGAACCACTTTATGATTTATCAGGATACTTTGATGTCATTACTCTCTTGTACCACTACCAGTTCACCTTCTTTATTACGGCAGAATCCTTTCATAGGTAAAACTAATCTGCTATTGCTATGGATTTTCTCTTAGGACCTAATAAACTACTCTTTCAAGGTCAAGCTAGATGTCTAAATTGGAAAATTCGACTAACTGGGAAGCAATTGACCATGTAGAAACTTTTTAAAAGTTATATGATAATTTAATGTAGGTCCTTCACTGACACATTGTAAAGTCTGAACATTGAAAAAAGAGAGATTCAATAGAGGAAAAATAAAATATTAGAACTCTAAAATATTAAGAAATGGTTTTTTTTTTGTTGTTGTTGCTTTATACAAAGAGGCCAAGTGTGGCTAAATTCTTTATTCTCATGAACATGCCAGGTAATGTTTCTTTGCCTCAGACAAGTTCTAGAAAAGGACCGTAGTTTAAATTTAGCCGTTGTGGCTGGGTTACAGAATGACTTGAAGCTGTAGAAGGAGAGCGTTCGTAGATAGCATTTGTTGTCGTTAGGTGGAGAACTAATCAGTAAGACTCTGTGTTTAACTTTGAATTTGGAAACTGTGTCAAGCACGCTCTCTCTCTCCTAAGTAGACTAACACCCTCTTTATTACTGTAAACCAACCGTACAAGTTCAGGTATGTGAGGAGGGGCTGCAAAAGTCTAAGACCTTGCTCTATCTGACACCTGTGTGCTCCTGGCAATGATTAGCAAGAATGGCCCTTCCATTCATGTGGGCTGAAGGAAGGTGTGAGGTTTCAGTTAAGTTCAATTTATCTCTTTTATAGTTCTTAACTACTGTTTGCATAGCTGTATCTTGAGGGTTTTAGCTAAAGTTTAATCATCTGGTCAACTTATTCTCTGACTTCTAATTTTATTTTAGTAAGTATAACAATGATAAATTTAAGAAAACTAATCCACATTTTCTAGGAGTTGCTTAAAAAGTAATTAGTTCACAGTTGCTTTTGAATCAAGAAGCCATTTCCAGAGCTGTCACCCTTAGGGTGGTTATGGCTGCTCTGCCTGCTGAGGTAGGAAATTAGTTTTGAGAATTTTTAATTCTTTGAATTCTCTTGCTTCTTCTGAGTCATCTAGTGAACTTCATCAATAATACATTTAGTAAAACAATTTTAAGTAGAGAAATGGGATGAATTAAGAGAGTGGTGTGGGGAACAACTATATGAACTAACCTGTACCCCCTGAGCTCATGTCTCTAGCTGCCTATGTAGCAGAAGATTGCCTAATTGGCCATCACTGGGAAGAGAGGCCCCTTGGTCTTGTAAACTTTATATGACCCAGCACAAGGGAACGCCTGGGCCAAGTAGTGGGAGTGGGTGGGTAGGGGAGCAGGGGTGTGGGTGGGGGTATAAGGAACTTTCAGGATAGCATTTGAAATGTAAATAAAGAAAATAATAATAAAAAAAGTAAAAAAAAAAAAAAAAAAAAAAAAAGAGTGTGGTGTGGGGAGATCGCCTTCATACACTTTAGACCACCCTCCCAGCTGAGACTCCAGCATTCTGCTTCTCTATTCTTTGTGTTACAGACTAGATCATTCTTTCTTTTACTTGGAACATACTGTTTGACAATGTACATATTTATGATTACTCTATTCCATCTACTTAAATGCAGTGTGCTCTTCCCTTCGTCATCCCTTCCTTTGTGTCTACCACAGCCCAGGATCACGTGGCCATATCTTTTATTCTTGTACTGCAGAACCACTCTCTTTGCTGCATTTACATTGTATCTTCTGGAGTCTAGTCTTTATAATGTTAAAAATGTTATGAATTTTGATTTGTTGGCTAAATTCTAATTTCTGTGAAGGCTGGGATTTTTTTCACAGTCTTCACATGCCCTCCATTAGCGCCAAGTACGTACTAGAAACTCAATGTTTATTGTAAGTTTAATTTTAGATAAATTGGTAGAAGGTTTTCATTATGGTGTTTTAGAATGAATATATTTAATTATTCTGAGTTCCCTTAAGATTAAATTTTGACAATGAAAGAGACACTATACTGTTGAGTAATGGAATTTTGTGGTCATTCTTTTGTTGAAAGCAAGATGCTATTAGAGGATGCAGTGTCCTATAAATTGGAGTAACTGTCCCAAACATATGACACCAGGAGGCTTTAAATATTATAACTATGACTTCTGCCAAATTCTGAAGAGTAATTTGTATGTAAATATTAAGTGATAACTAGGCTTTAAATGACTGAAAAATCATAAAGGAATATATTGAAAGTTGTTGCTAGCATACAAAATATAAGCAATAGGACATTATTACTAGTTTTTCTATTTGAATTATGTGACTCTACACTTAAAAAGAAAAAAAACCAGTTTATTCCTATAACAGAGTTTCAGAAGGTATTAGATATAAATGAGGATGCATTATCTACTATATAGAGATAATTAAATCCTAACTCTGTAATGCAACAGCTATGTAATCTTGGTCATGTTACTTAACTCATCTGAGCCAGTAGTTTTTTTAGGGGGTGGTGGTTTTGTTTGTTTTGCTTAATGTTTTCACATGGAAAGAGGATTGCCTTAAATTCTAGGGTGAGGACATCTGTCCTAGTTATTTTCATGTCACCTTTGTACAAGCTGGAGTCATCTTGGGAAAGGAAACCTCAATCGAGAAAGAATCCCCACCAGACTGGCCTGTGAACAAGGGTCTCTACTGTGAAGAGACCCCAGGACCAAGGCAACTGTTATAATAGAATACCCTTTCTAAGGTTTACTCTATTATCATTATGTCAGGAAGCGTTTCAGCACACTAGAGCAGTAGCTGAGAGCTACATTCTGATCAGTAGGCAGAGAGAGAGAGAGAGAGAGAGAGAGAGAGAGAGAGAGAGAGAGAGAGAGAGAGACTCTGACTGACTCTGGGCCTGGCATGAGCTTTTGAAACCTTAAAGCACAACCCCAGTAACAGACTTCCTCCAACAAGGCCACACCTCCTAAACCCTTCTCTAACAGTTCTACTCCCTGCTGACAAAGCATTCAAATAGATGAGCCAAATGGGGTGCCATTTTTATTCAAACTACTGCAGCAAGACTGGCATATTTTCTTAATTGATGTATGTGGGAGGGCCCAGAACCCACTCCTGAGTACTGTATGAAAGCAGGCTGCACAAGCCATGAGGAACAAGCCAATAAGCAGCATCTTCTATGGCCTCTTCATCAGCTCCTGTCTCCTGAGTTTCTACCCTGACTTCTAGGACAATGGACTAAAAGTCATAAATTAAAATAAACCACCCCTAAAGTTGCTCTTGGCCATGGCATTTGATCACAGCAACAGAAAAATAACTAAGACAACATCTAAAGCGCGGGGCACAGTGTTACCTGGCCTTGGTAGCATCTGACCTGCATCTTGTCTTTGGCTGGTTTTATCCTCCTCTTCCTCATGTTAGGAACAAAGTACTTAATTGAACAACTTACTGAAAATGTGTTCTTCATTTTATATACTGTAGTACATTTTGGTCACAGGGTTTGTTATTGTTGAGAGAGGTAGGCACGGGGGGGGGGGGCAGGGAGGAAGGGAATAAGGGAGGGAGAAGGAAAGGAGGAGGGGGGGAGTGAAGGAGAGAGGGAGTGTTAGTTTAACATTTCACTATGCAGCTCTGGCTGGCCTGGAACTCACTATGTAGACTGTGCTGGCCTGGAATTTCCTATGTAGATCATGCTGGCCTGGAACTCATAGAGATCCCTGTGCACCTCTTAATTCCCAGTTACAGGCATACACCACCAAGCCCAGCAACTCATTTGTTTTTTGAGATTTACTTTCGTATTTTAATTATGCATATTCTGTTTTATCTGTTATATGGGTCTATGCCTATGAGAACAGTGCCTGTGGAGGCCGAAATGGAACCCCTGCAACTGGGGCCAAAAGTTGTTGTGAGCCATCCTATGTGGGTGATGGGGACCTAACCTCTGGTGTTCTGTAAGAACATAAACATTTCTTACATATAGCTGAGCCATTTCCCCATCTTCTACTGTCCTTAGTCTTAACAGTGATCCAGTCAGGCTAGATTTTGAAAATACTGTATTGTAAAAGTATTGTAATAAAAATATCTTGTAAAGAATTTGATGGATACTTATTTATCTTTAAAATAGTAGTCTTGGAAAAATAATAATGTTTGACATTAATCTTATAAATATGTTACGACACTACCTAGTTGAAAGTGCTACAATTTTCCTGTTTTTGAAAAGATTTATAAGTAAATGATAAAAGTAAAAATTGGCCATAACTAAGCCAAGCTTTTTCAAAAAATGTAGATTTTAGTTAAAATTTCCTTTTGTTTAAGCCTTTCCATTAATGTTTGCAGTAACAATGGTCCACTTTGCTGCCTTGTAGCACTGATTGTATTTGTGCCTTTACTGTCTTCCCTGTTAGTCTAAGGCAGTTCTGCATGCAGGGTGGACGGCTCTAGGATAGAGTTCAGGCAGAAGGTAACTGAGGCATGTTTTGAGAAGTTGCCGGTTCTCCGGCCCTCAGAACCCTGTACTTCCTCTGATTCTCACAGCCTCTCTTCTGAAAATCGGTCACAGAATATTTTCTAACAGATTTGAGATGCTGGTTTCTTACAAATAAGGTTGGGGGGCAGTATTAGCCCAGTACCCTAAGATGTACTAAGATATAAGTTGATTGACTTGTCTAAAGATATGAAGCAGACTTACCTTTTAGTAAAGAAATATTGAGGTTTCTTGGTTAAACTGTATGTTAGCTGGGCCCCAGATTTGGGTGTTATTTTTATTTTATTTTATTTTATTTTATTTTATTTTATTTTATTTTTTGAAACAGGTAGATCGCCACTTGAGAAAGCTGGATCAGGAACTGGCTAAGTTTAAAATGGAGCTGGAAGCTGATAATGCTGGAATTACAGAAATACTGGAGAGGCGTAAGTACAATTTATGGTTTCCTATTCATCTTGGAGAGTAGTTTTCTCACAAAAGCCTGCCAGATCATATATGCCCTTTGGTGGATGGTAGCCTCTGGGTCCCATAACTTCTAGGCTAGCATTGAAGTCTTTGGGTCATAAACACTGAGAGAATTATGCAGGCTGTCAGTCTACTCCCTCTTTATGAAGATAGCATACAAAGTCTTTCCACTTTGTATTATTTTCACTTTGAGATGGGACTATGCTCTATAAAGCTTGCTGCCCCAGCCTCCAGACCACTGTGATTCTGAGTATGTGTGCCCATATTGCAGACTCCATGCATATTTAATATTCACATATGCTAATCTGGTTGGGAGTTAAAAGAAAGAGGCAAAAACGTGCAAGAGTCCAACATGAGAAACAAGCCAAGCCTGTTGTGTGTGCTTCAGCTTGAAGGAACTTCTTGAAGCTCTGCCTCTGTACCTGTGTGAGCTGAGAGTTCCATTGCTTCCATAACACTTCCTCTTTTGCTAGGAAGGCTTTTCAAAACCTCCCCTTATCAGAAGAACTCATCCTAATATTTTTTGTTGTTGTTACAAGATTCAACTTGATGTGCTTAAACTTAGTACCAGATATTTCCTGGGCTTAACTCTGGAGAGTTCCCCAAAATGTGAGCAAGATTGAGATTTGTTTTTAACCAATTTAACATTTTTTCTAGCCTAAATAGGTAAGATAAAAGTTTGTTGGTAGGGTCAGAGGAGATAGTCACTGAATGTTAAGAGAACCAAGTTAGTCCTGAGAGTGATTTATTTGAGAGTTCAGTTAGTGTTCTAACAGCCCTCATTCCTTGGTACATTCACCAGCCAGAACTTGTTCTGTTTCTATTGCCAGATAGTGGGTTTCATGACTGCAGCGTACCTAAGCTGTGTTTACACGGACGTGTGAGGTCAACTAGACAAGCCAGACATGTGTCTGTTAGTTAGAATTGCAATTTTAAATTTAAAAGCAGATACTTGCTTCACATAATTATCTTCTTTATTGGTGATGCTTTTATTCTGGAGGAAACCTATCTGAGGATAATAGATACTGGGGAACAAAATGAAATGTTGTATGACTACCTTTGAAGGTTTCTTTCTTTTGGAAATGCTGTTGGTGGCTGTGAGTAAGCCTTGCCTGCCTCCTCATTGCTTCAGAGAGTCAATGACACAACCATTCCAAGGACCCAGACACAGGAAACGGGACGGGATCACATAAAAACTGTTCATCTTGCCCCCTGACATAATTATATCTCAATGAATCATTAATAAATTCAGAGAATTTCTTTAGAAGTGCTTTAAAGCTTGGCATTAGGAGTTATACCCTTTACTTTTTGCAAGCAGAGCCCTAAGCTCTTTTTTGGAATTGTCAGTATCGCAATTAATTTTTGTGATTGAATTTCTTTGTATGCAATAATATCCCCATCACCTAGACCTTTAGGATTACGTATTAAAAGGCTTTCAATTTTGTTACTAGATGGAATTTTTTAGGTCTCACCATTAATAGAGTTGTAATGTCCTCTTTCCTATTTGTGTGACACCCAGCATCAAAGATTCTCTAATTAGATATTAGCATGTTTTGAGCTGTTGAGTACTTAAGGTGAATACTGAGAAATGAGTCTTCCTACATAGAGAGAGGATTGCTCAGGATGAAATTGAAGATAGTAACTCTCTACATGTCTGTCTAAAATGATATACCAGAATTTGGCAGTCATCTGTAGGGGGACATCTTGTTTGTGGTTGGTTTAAGTGTAGAGTTCTATGGTAACATTTAATCCTGGCTTGTCTCTGTGTCCCCTGTCTAGGATCTTTGGAATTAGATGCTCCTTCGCAGCCAGTGAACAATCACCACGCTCATTCACATACTCCCGTGGAGAGTAAGTCTGGCTCAAGTACAATTTAGAGCCATAAATGTCACCTATATGTTCACGTCTATTAGCTCTACATAGCCAAATGAGAAACGTCTTTTCCTTTCCCTTTTTAAAAAATAGGCTTTTTATCACAGTTTATTTGTAGACTTTTCAAGCAACATTTATTTAATTTGGGAACAGGAAGTCTGTTCTATAAACAGTACAGAATATATAAAACAGACCTAGGGAGCATTATGACTGACCTGAACTGTATACTTCTTCATGTAGGCCCATTTCTTTCAGCCTTGCCTCTCAGTGCTTATCTGATATTTGTCATGTGATAAAATCTTGTTATTAGTGAATTAGTGAAAGGGGATTATTGGTGTTGCTACATTTTTTTGACAAGTCAATTCAATAGGAAAGAGGGGTAAATTGAAAGCTATTCTAAATGATAGGCAATATATTAAAATGAACTTTCTCTCGTGATAATGTGAAACCGTAGTGCATCATGGATTGTCTTTAGTTTTTTTGCTCCTAGTTTCTAAAGTGTTTGCGATGTCTGTTCTCCCCATGAAACACATGACAAAGCCTGTTTGCTTGTCCCCTCCTTGGTGAGCATAATGGTCCATTTCACAAGGAACCAAGATCATAACTGTACCAATTTATAAAGGTGGAAATAATCCTCGCTATAGTCCCCTGAAGTTTGAAATTTGTGAATTCTTTCTTTTTATTCAGAAAGGAAATATAATCCAACTTCTCACCATACAGCAACAGACCATATCCCTGAAAAGAAATTCAAATCTGAAGCTCTCCTGTCCACCCTTACGTCTGATGCTTCTAAGGAGAACACTCTGGGTGAGTTTGGTTCCTTGAAAGTGGTAATTTGCTTCTTTTGTTTGTGTTGGAGTAAGGGCTAGAAGAGCACTCAAGATTATAATTCACACATGTGCCACCTGTTTAAAGTCTACATGACGATAAGAAGGGAAAGGAAAATCACCTTGTATTTTCCAGTTGATTCAATCCCTAAAGTATATGAAGAATTTAAACTTAATGATTATATATGGGGAAATAATTTATTTCAATTTCAGTAACCTTATGTTCTCTGCAAACATTTTTATTTCTTCTTTACAGGTTGTCGAAATAATAATTCCACAGCTTCCTGCAACAATGCTTACAATGTGAACTCGTCCCAACCTCTGGCCTCCTATAATATTGGTTCATTATCTTCAGGGGCTGGCGCAGGGGCCATCACCATGGCAGCTGCACAGGCTGTGCAAGCAACAGCACAGGTAATAGTTGGAGGGTAGAGGCAAGTGCTACATTGGTTCCTATCACTGGCAAACCTCAGTAGGTGCCACTAGGTGTTAGCAGAGCTTTCAGACATCATATAGTTTGAGTTTTAAGTTGCCCTTTTAGGTTAGATGGTGTTTTATTAATAATGCAGAGAAGTTGTTGGGTACAGAGTGACGCATCATGTGATCACATGTTGACCCTTCTCCCAGTCAGTGCCCAAGTTACCTTCTTGTCATCATGAGGACAATATCTGTTCTCTGTCTCATTGGGCTTTTGTCTGTGTTAGCTGCAGTTAGCTCATTTCTGTAGTTTGCACATAGTGTGAGTTAAGACATTCTATTTCCCATGTTTATTCTCAGTTTAGCATGAAAATGACTCTGAGCTTTTCCATGACTTAAGTAACCATAACACGTAACACTTAAAGAGAAAATACATATTTACATATATTGATGTTGTCAATACATGTCTACTTAAGATGAAAGAAGGGCGAAGAACATCGAGTTTAAAAGCCAGTTATGAAGCATTTAAGAACAATGACTTCCAGCTGGGAAAAGAATTTTCCATGCCCAGAGAAACAGCTGGCTACCCCTCCTCATCGGCGCTCATGACAACCTTAACCCAGAATGCCAGCTCCTCAGCCGCGGACTCTCGCAGTGGCAGAAAGAGCAAGTACGTTTCCCCGTGGCAGTGTGTATCTTTGTTCAGGATTGTTTGTGTGGAGCCGTATCCATCATATCTCCAGGGATTAACCACAGCAGGGTACAGTGATCCAGGCTAAACACTGGGGTAGGCAGTCAGCTCTCTGCACTGCCTCACCTTGAAGGCAGGAAGGAAGTCTTTCAACTGTTAGAGTCTTTGTAATTGTTCTCAGTTTGTATATAAGCGACTTTTCTTTATTAGATATTTTCTTCCTTTACATTTCAAATGCTATCCCCAACCCTTCCTGCTCCCCAGTCCACCCATTCCCATGTCCTGGCCCTGACTTCTTTTTACTTTCTTTTGTTCTTTCAGATAAATCATTTTGTGTCATTATTACTATTTTTAGTTTAGGTGTTTAGAGACCCTGTTGTCTGAAGGGAAAAAAAAAAAGGTACAAATGAGAGACCAAAAGAATTAGTTATCTAATAATACATTTCATCTTTATTTTAAATGTAGTACTTCTCTACAAAATATCCTGAAAGAATGATCAATGTAAAGTCTCCACAGAACTATTATACATCTTAAAATTGATATGAATTGCCCACATTTAGTTGAACTCCTTATAATAAGTTTCTGCATGTTAGTACTCTAGAATAGAGTTGGTGGTAAACAGTTCATGAATTCTGATACTCTCAGATCCATCTATACTTGATAGGCATAGGGCACATGCCAGCTGATCTTAGGACTTTGCCTAATACTTTTATATATTTTTACTTAGGTTTTGATGAGAACTCTTCAATTTACTGTAAAAACATTAACAATGTGAGATGGTGCAACTATTATTCTTGAACACTACCAAAAATTTTAAGTCAACAGTAAATAGTAACCTTAATTTAGAAATTATCTTTAAAAGTTGGAAACATTTTAAGAGAATTTTCTTCTATTTATTTTAAATAGAAGATTTTAAGAATATTTCCTTCTTAAAGGAACTTATTCTTCAGAAAACAAAAATGGTAAACCTAGGGTCAGACCTTAGTGTGTGCTTTCCTTCTGTGTCAGTGACTAGGAGTCACTCTCAGAGAACCTCCCCAATGAGCAAATGCAGCTAATCTGCCTCTAATTTTTTCAGAAACACCACCAAGTCCTCAAGCCAGCAGTCATCATCATCCTCCTCCTCCTCCTCGTCTTCCTCCTTATCTCTGTGCTCCTCGTCTTCAACTGTAGTACAAGAAGTTTCCCAGCAAGCAACTGTAGTGCCCGAATCTGATTCCAACAGTCAAGTCGACTGGACTTACGACCCAAATGAACCTCGGTATTGCATCTGTAATCAGGTAAAAAAGTCTACTGCATGTCTATAAAAGTATAGTCTGAAGAATCAAGAAAGAAAACTGTTTTAAAATCAGCACATTTTTATTCTAGCTAAAATCAAGAATGATTTATTTGTAATTTTTGTCTTATAAAAGTAGTATACTTGCTATAAATACCAAGAATATAAAGAATCATGGATTACATGTAATGTCAACTTTCCCATACAACCTGTGTATGGTGAGACATTTTGATATCACAACACATGTATCTTTCATGCATGATGTAATATACTACTGGACATGTGGCTTACACAGCAGAAATCCATCTCCGGGTGATGGTTTTAGAGACTGGGAGATCCATGATTAAAGTGCTGGTTAATTAGTTACCTGGTTAGGCTGGCCAGTTTTTGAGTTTGAAGACAGTGCTGTTTTATTGAGTATGAATCAGAGAGAAGAAGATCATATTGTGTGGTTATGCAATGTGCCAACTTCTTAAATGCTTGTAACATACTTATAATGTTTATCTAATTTTCTTTGAACCAGGTATCCTATGGAGAGATGGTGGGATGTGATAACCAAGATGTGAGTATTGCATTTTTCTATATTGGGATGTAGAAAGGTGTAGATGACCGAGTATTTGTCTTATTAACTCTATTTCCCAGTTTGGCAATCAAGTTTTCATTTGTGATAACTACATTATCCTGATGGAAGCATTCACATGGCCTTAACGATGTTCCTGCTTCAGTGTTTCAGGGTGGCATTACTAGTGTGAGGCTCAGATTAAATTCACCAGGATTACTGTTGGCAGTTCCAAGTGCTTTCCTTCCTTTCTGCCTAAGACACTGTATTTACCAGAGTCCAGGCTGTTTACCACATTGAAGAAGTGAAACTTCCCTAAGTTCTTTTGGGAAAATGATGCTCAGGGATAATTAAGACCTAATGTGGGGTTATTTCCCTCGTTATTACAGCATTCGGCATTCTCTCCACAAGGGACTTGGGCTGTACGAGCTATCTCTGATGGGAAAGTGATAGGAGATTTGAGAAAGGATTCCTGTTTCCTTTTCTAGGAAGGGTATTAGTTACTTGATAAGAACACCGTGACAGAGAGCAACTTAAAGCAGGGAAGAGTGTCTCTTGACTTACAGTTCCAAAGGGAACACAGTCCATCTTGGCAGGGGATGCATGGCAGCAGGAGTGTGAGGTTGGCCTGGCAGTCAGGAGGTTGCCTGATATTGTCTCACCCACCCAGGACAGGTAGAATGGAGGCAGCAAGTACAAGTGGTAGCAGGGTTTGAAACCTCCAATCCACCCCAGTGAAGCACTTCTAGCAAGGCGCCCTGCCCTAAAGGTTCTAGAAACTTCCTAAACAGTGCTACTAGCTGGGGACCAACTGAGCTTATCAGAGGAATTTCATATTCAAACCACAAAAGGGATTTAATTTTGGTTAAAGATGCATGTTTGATTAAATGCTGTTTGATTGTCTAGGGATTTCAACTCATTCCTTCACTGCCCTGCAGCATTTTTGTACCTGCTACTCCCTTTTGTACCTGTTGTACTTCAAAGGAGTGGCATAAAACCTGTGACCATGGTGACACCAGTGGTGTCAGCATTCTGATATTAACATTTGGATTGTTGGCATTGACAGTTGTGTGTGTTTGTTCCCTGACAGTGAGTGAAATGTGCTCTTTAGAAGGGCACAGTCCCTCCCCAACTGTCCTATGCAGTCACTTGTGTGTGTGTGTGGGGGGGGGGGGAGGTGGTGGTTAAAGCAATGTCCTCTGGAGTCCGTGTCGTTCCTCCTGTGCTGTTGTGGGTATCAAGACTTCCTGTGGCGTGAAGAAGTTTTGAATGTTTCAGAGAGGAGGGTTTTTTTCCTCCATGTCTCTGGATAGAGCACCAGAAAGGAAATCCAGCCACTTGATGGCTTTAGGTACAGCTAACTCATTGTACTTCCAGAGAACAATTATGGCTGGATATTTTTAAATCTTTTACATGCTTTCCTTCTTCATGTAAGACTCATCTTCTTTTATTCTTTGGAAGATGGCACCGCCTGGCTGTCCAAATTGATGGCAGTGTCCATTCTTTAGTGCTCAGGTACTAGAGCCCATGACCTCCCTCTTATCAAAGAAGCATTCTTCTTCTGGGTGTCCATGTTTTCATCCATGAGGTAAATCTGTCAGACTCAGTAATGTTTAAGTCACTTCCAGGGTCCAAGAAATCTGATTGCACAAATCTAGGTTTGGTTAAATGAAATACTGTGTGTCCTAGGCATTTTTTTATTATTATTATTATCTATTCTTTAGAAATACCAACACCCCTTTTTAAAATTTTCCCTTGCAGTGTCCAATAGAGTGGTTCCACTACGGGTGCGTTGGCTTGACAGAAGCGCCGAAGGGGAAGTGGTTCTGTCCACAGTGCACCGCTGCCATGAAGAGAAGAGGCAGTCGGCACAAATAGAGAGGGACTCTATTTGTCACTGCAGGAAGGAAGAGCTTTAGCTCGCCATTTTATACAGGACTCTAGAAGGAAAGACACGAGGACGAAGAAACAACTCATCTCCAGGCAACCACTTAAAGGATTACATAGACAATCCTATAAGATCTTGAACTTGAATTTTATGAGTTGTATTTTAATAATGTAAGTAAATTATTTATGCACTCCTGGTGTGCTATGAATATTATTCCAGTTAGCCTTGGATTATTTCTGTGGCCAACATATGCAGACATTTGTACTCCAACCATTTTCTCTAAGTAATGGGCATTCTATAATTTAAACTTCAAAGAATTCCAACGATGAAGATTTTAAGAAAGTATTTTATATTCAACAGGTATATTCTGCTGCATGTACTGTACTCCAGAGCTGTTACGTTACACTGTATATAAATGGTTGCAAAAAACAAAAACAAAAAACAAAATACAAACAAAAAAAGTCAGTCCTTCTAAAAAGGATTTAATATAATGGTTTTTAAGATGCCTTTATAATAAGCTTTGTTTCTTTGTGAAACTCATTCAGCAGGCTGAAGGAATTGGTTTATGTGATAAAGTGGGCTGGTGTCCTCTAGAGTACCTGGGTACATAAACAGAAACTCCTGTAGGTAAAAGCTGATCCGTGCCATTAGTCTCTATGTTTCTGCATCCAGATAGAGTGCAGCTCTAGCTCAAGAGGGGGGGGCGGGGCGCTGGGGAAAGGGTTAAAGTGATACATTTTTATACCAAATGTGTTTATTTTTTTGTGCGAGTAATCCTTAAATTGGAATTGTATTAGGTGTTAAAATAAAGTTTTTTAAAAAATAACTCGTATTTATACTTTACACACTTAATTATGAAAATTTCTTAATTGCAATTTATTCCTAATTTTCATAATCCAAAAAAAGATTAGAGGTTAGCATGCAGAATGCTATGTAATCTATGATTTCTATAATGATGGTTGGAAATTGTGTTATGAGGATAAGGAAAGAACATTTTAAATGTAAATTTGAAGTGTCAAATGTATTTTTCTAGAATATTTCTCTGGCTTTGCTTTGAATCTAAAGGATATAAAAAGAACCTAATTACAGCAGATACAATGAAAATAATGGCTATAGATGTTTGGACTGGAAGCAGTGTGGCCAATATGACTTAAAGAGACCTTAAAATATAATTTTGTTTTTAATTCTCTGACATCGTGATGTGGCAGTTAATTAACTCTGAAATCACTCTGGGCTTTGTGAAACCAAAGTAATGCAGGTTGTGGGATGTCTTCAAAACACTCCTAAGGACTTGTTCTATAGGTGCTATTTAGGTGATGGACTTTAGATAGTGGAGGCTTCACTTAGTATATGTTCAGTAGATGGGAAGAAAGACATATGAAACTTCAAAGATCAGACTTCCTCTACATTGAAATGAATGAAACCCATATATGCTTTAATGAAGCCCACTTCTGAATCTTTTAGAACTTACCCAGAAGGCAGTGTTAAATCTACGTAATGCTACCTTAGGTAGAGATTTGACAGATTTTAGGGGCCTCCTCCAGCTGTAAGATCCTGGAACGCTGAGCTGCCACAGGCTTACTTGATAGCTGTTGTCAGCCCCAGAGATGGGTTCATCCAGTCCTTAGGATTTCAGATCGTCAGGAGTGTGATGACCTCCCGATATTTTAAGCCTTCAAGCAGTGTATACAGTTGAGCTCTGTCAGCTCAGTCGCATGCTCTCTGGAGATGCTTGGATGAGAGCCGTTTATGTGCTGTAATCACATAGTGTGACTCTTCTAAACTCATCCACCCTGAGAACTGGCTGGAGGAAGTCACCCTATTTTAAGAGAAAGTTCCTTGTCAGGTCAGGGGCGTTTGTGTGTTCAGTCGCTACAGCTCCTCCCTCTAAGTTCTATTTACCGAGTCTCTTCGAAAGAAAACACAGTAGCAAGCTTTGAGCTCAAATGTTGACTCTCTTACAAACTATACATAAAGAAATATACCAAAATTTTACATTAAAGATTTAGAAATGAGTAGAACCTGTCCCTAAATTAGATAGCTATGTATAAACGTGTATGCATACATACCATATATGGCCAAACATGGAACTACCTCACTAAAGCAACACTTCCAGCAATTAGTATTCTTTGTTACATTTACACCAAGACATTCAGAATCTTTGTTGTACAAAACTTCTGTAACAGTGGGTGGCATAAAAGGCCCAAGTGTGAGTTCACAGTTTATAGGTGGTGAAAAATGAGGCCTTACTGCTGTAGTCTATATTTAAATGTTCATGGTAACACATTTGAAGCAATAAATGGCTTAATTAAATGCCTACATGAAGCTGAGTGTTCGATAACCTTATAATTCTTTTTCAAGGATAGCTTAAATTCTTGGCTCATTTCCTAAAGCACACTTAATGTATTTTAGGTTTTGGGACACTAGTAGGTTTGTAAAATGTTCGTCCTTGGCCCCTGGACTTTAGAAAGAGTTTCCTTTATTTAACTAACTAACTTTAATTTTACAAAAACCCTTGTCTGTTATACTTGGATTATAAGAGGCTAGCTACTTGGTATGTAGACTTGGCATGCAGTTTTCTTCTCACATTAAAAAAAAAAAGTGAGCAAACAGACTTTTAAGAGAGAAAACTCAAAAAATATCTATATAACGTTACAAATATTAAGCACTAGAATCTTATACATTAAGGAGTGCATGTTGTGGATTCGAGCTGTGATGGAAGTCAGTGCTGACAAATACTTAAAATTATTTTGGTAAGTGCTGTAAGGAATGTAAAAGCACTTTGGGAACATTGGAAGGCAGAAGAATTGATTATTGCAGTAGAGAAGTTGCCCAAAGGATGAATGCTCGAACCGAATCCTAAAAGCGAAGCGTTCTAGGATTTTGCATTCTAGGAACACCAGGGAGCTGCAGTATGTGAGGCTGAAGTAAGTAGATCCCATGTCCAGGAGAATCCAGAGCTGAGCAACAGTAGATTTAAGAAGAGCTTTAACCAAGGAATAGTTTGTAATGGGAGGGGGATATTTACCTGTTGTGACTTAACCATGATGGTCGTAAGTCTCACTGATAGCAATTAAAAAGCTTGAATGTCTTCAAAGCTTAGAAATTGCAAACTGTTACATTTAAGGTAGATCTTTACCCTTCCGGGGATCCAGGGGGGTTCTGGAGTTCTAACCTCAGGCCACCAGGGTTGCAGGCAAGTATCTGCCTACTGATCGATCTGGCCAGCTGTACCCTCAGTTATTGAACAGCGGATCAGAGTTACAAATCAAGATTTATAATTTTCCTTATTTCGAGAACAACACTGTAGAATCAGATTTTGATTTTGACCTAAAACAATATTTATGATTTGATTCTGTTATTGAAATGTTGATTTAAAGATGAGTTGACCTTAGGTTTGATTTTTAATTGAGTTTGATAAGGAAGAACTATACTCCTTTCTGATCACTTGTTTTAAAGTAGTAAGTTGCTTATGCTTCCTGCGTTGTAAGAGTTAATTCTTACAAGTGTCAGCAAGATTAGAATTCTTATTTGAAAGAGCTTTAATTTTAATAAGTTCCTTAATATAATCGTCAGAGCCGTATAATTTAGTTTTCAGCTAATCCAGTGTTCCTTTTTTTACTTTTGTTTTTACTTTTGTTATAACAAAGGAAACAAGAGGAAAACATAATTTGTTTTTTTTTTCCTGTTGCTTAAAAAACCTGAACATTTGCTGGGACATAGAGCTGATGTGGGAAGCAAGCAAGGAGAGCGCACATAACCTGTGGCTGTGTTCCCGTTCCCATTCCACATGTCTACTTGTCTTCCTTAGGAAATAATAATCACTCTGCTTAGGAAGCTGTGTGCCTGCTAGTTTTAAAGATGAGCTCCTTTAAAACACAGCTCTTAATGCAGTGGCGGGGGCGGGGGCGGGGGGGGGGGTGGGGAACAAACCACACAAGTAGTGGCTATGACTTAATGCTTTTGCATTGTTAGATTTGCTGCAGCAGAGACAGTCTCAACACTGGGACATCAAAATAGGGACAATTGTAGTAGGTGCCAAATGACAGGAAATGGCTGTACTCGCTAAATGCAATGTAATAATTCAGCCAGGGATGCTTTTATGTAACCCTGGGTGTAAATATGAGACATCTGCTAATAGCTGGCCGTGGTTTTTAGTTTGGTTCCCCTGGTATATGAATTAGAATTCACCAAAATATATTGTCTCTGTCCTTGAAGCATGTGTGTGTTGCTCTGGAACGGAACCAGTTATTTCCCTGGGTTCGAGGACTGGTTATAAAGAGGACTTGTTCTGGATTCCCAACCTGTGCAGGGTGCTTTTCCTTTACCGCTGTTTGCCATTTACACATGTTCTAAAGAAAAGCTCTGTCTCTTACTGATAAATAATTAAGCATGTGTATTGATCTTAAGGCTTGGATTCAAGATTTGAAGAGAACTTGATGTCACGGACACATGCCTGAAGAGCCACATTCTGTTCAAGAATGCTGCCTTCTTACCCATTCGGATTTCCTAAATGAAGGCCAGTGTCTTAGTCGGGGTTTCTATTCCTGGACAAAACATCATGACCAAGAAGCAAGTTGGGGAGGAAAGGGTTTATTCAGCTTACACTTCCACATTGCTGTTCATCACCAAAGGAAGTCAGGACTGGAACTCAAGCAGGTCAGGAAGCAGGAGCTGATGCAGAGGCCATGGAGGGATGTTCTTACTGGCTTGCTTCCCCTGGCTTGCTCAGCTTGCTTTCTTATAGAACCCAAGACTACCAGCCCAGAGATGACACCACCCACAAGGGGCTCTCCCCGCCTGGATCACTAATTAAGAAAAATGCCTTATGGCTGGATCTCATGGAGGCATTTTCTCAACTGAAACTCCTTTCTCTGTGATAACTCCAGCTGTGTCAAGTTGACACACAAAACCAGCCAGTACAACTAGCATTCATGAGCCACCAGACAACCTACACCCTTTAACTTGTGACAAGTTTAATGCTGTAAAAGTCTCAACATATCTTTTATTTTTAGAAAATGGTGATAGATACTTGAGTTATTAAAAAAGAAGAAGAAGAAGAAGAAGAAGAAGAAGAAGAAGAAGAAGAAGAAGAAGAAGAAGAAGAAGAAGAAGAAGAAGAGAAAGGAAAAGAGGGAAGGTGGGAGGGGGGAATGGAAGAGAAGCAAAATCTCATAGCTGCTTTATAACATTTTTAAAATGAACTATAGCTTCTGGAGAATCCTATATCTCACATCTATAGAAAAGACAAATAAGATTTCTATTGGAAGTGTAATTTGATACTTTCGTATAACAAAAGCTAAATGTATTAGCATCTTGTATGTTATTATACTCCTAAGAGCAAATTGTGCCTCCTTGCCAGTGTATAAACCTTTGTCTTAAAGAAAGTGGAACACCTAGTGTGCCCAGTGAGGCAAGTGATTCTTTGCCCCCTTATCTGTTTGTCCATCTGTTTATCCAGTCCCATCCATAGGTAAATGTGTATATAATGTCTACATCTTACTGGTTTTGTTTGGTGTTTTGAGGCAGTGCCCACTTCTATAGTTCAGGCTGGTACTCACTATGTAGCCCAGGCTGACCAAGAACTTGCACTGATCCTCCTGAGTCAGCTTCCTGAGTGTTTATACCCTAGACATAAGACATATCCCACCATTCCCAGCCTATATATAATTTAAAGGATTCAAATGAGAATGACATTTAAGAGGCTTAAGGGAGGCTCTCTGTCCATAATTAACATTTGGGCAGGAAAGGATCTGTATAATTATGAAGTTGTTAAAATCTCAAAAAAGCTGATGTACTCACTATCCCAATGTACAGAACAAATATATCTCAGGCAGCCACAAGTAGGAACTGTACAACTATTCTTTCATTTAAATTTGAAAGTCTCCAGCCTCAGCACTTTTGGCTTTTTTTTTTCTGCCAATGATTGTATCTTCATTAGAGGATAGAGTTCATAGGAACTGTGGGCTTCTCCTCTAAAACTCAGTAGCATCTGTGCCAAAAGTATTCCAATGCCAGTTGGGACACCAAAATGTTTCTAGAAACTGCTAAACGTTCCCTGAGGAAGAAACTGCCTCCCTGAACCAAATATCACCAAGATGGGAAATCGTTAGGAGAACAATAGTAAGACTGATACAGAGTATCTTAATGAGTGACGTGCGGGTTTCCACAATGAAAATGTTTCAAGCAATGGCTTGCAAGTAGACACTTAGCTACAACAAAAGCAGAGAGACGGGTAAAATAGCTTTCAATGTGAAGCAGTGTGATAGCTTACACATGGTACAGGGCCATTAGCACAGTGTGAAATAAAATATAGCTCACAGTGACTCAAATATATTTGGTGCCAGTGGAAGTTAGTTCAAAATACCGGTGAAGATACAATTGTGGGAAGTGAGTAACGAACTGAAAATTGTGAGCTACGCAGTTGACTCGTTTTTTTAAAAGTAGTGGCACCAAATGTTCGCTTAAAGAATCGCCAAGGCGAAGTGTGGCTGGCAAAGTGCCACTCTAAGGGGGGGGGGATCTAAAACCAGAACCATTTGCTTCAGAAGCCTCCCATCTATCAGGACAGATTTCTCATCTTGAAATGTACAGACTGCAAGATATACCTATTTAAACAAACAATCAAAAAAAAAAATGGGACCAGCATGACCATGAAGAAGTTGAACTGCATGTATTTCCATGTATAAATTGGGCAGACCCTGGGCAGACAGTTCACATGGTCCTCAGACCTTGGTCATATTAAAAAGTTCTCTTAAACTGAAATTCATAGCTCAAACAAAAAGTGACTGCATATGGCTATGCGGCGAGAGGCAAGGTGAATTGGAAGAAAGCTGAGCATGTTCAAATGTTGACTGTATTAAGCATCGAAGCAAACACGCAAACAGGGCCTTGTTTTTGTGTTTGTCTTTGTGATTTCATTGACCAATGCCCACAGCACTTCCAGAACCACATATGAACCTAAATGTACGCAGTCCTCTGAGCAATGGATGAAAGCCGTTCGGTTGACATGAAAGGATGCATGATCTAAACCTGAAACAGAATCATAATCTCTGCATGCAGAGCTTTGTTTAGAAGGCCTAATGAGGCGCCTCTGTCTATGCTAGCAGAGTACAGCAGCTGCCTTCTATGGGGCAAAGGATGAGGGAGGAAGGCAATCCCCACAACAGTTTCTACTCAACTTTGTTTATATTTTGCACTGCAGAGAAGAATCACATGACCTTTACAGGTGCTATTTTTAGTCCACCTGACAGAGAAAGGAGATTTGGTTCTACATGTTTACAATTAAAATTGTTTTTAAAAAAATAGCTTTGTTGTCACTTTTATCCCATCCTGATGGCTTCTATGATCTGTCCATGAAGAAACTTCTTGGCTGCCTAGGGTTGGTTCATGAAGATCAAATTAATTTCAATTTGGAAATTACTAAAGCCATCTTTCACCTGTAGCTAATACTTTCCCAACTTTATTTTAAAGGTACCCCCATTGGGATACAAAGTTCATATTTTGCCCAAGTAACAGCTCAAATTATTGAGACTCTTCAGGGCCAGTTGAGAAATGCCCGGGATTTCAAAGCTTTCCTAACACTTCCTGAAAGTTATGAATTCCCTATTTTGTTTCCCAAGGACACATAGCTTATCTTCACTTCAGCTGTGTGTGTGTGTGTGTGTGTGTGTGTGTGTGTGTGTGTCAGCTCATTTCCTTTTCCTCCTAGGCTTATTGATAAGGTACATTTCCCATGTCACCAGGCCCCCCAGGCAATACAATGACATGCTCTCTCTCCTAAGAGAGAACCAGTTCTTTCTTGTTCCTCTTGTGCTAATAAGATGTAAAGACACTCGGTGGATATCTAAAAGTCTGTGTGGTCATCAAAAGTCTTATGGAAACTGAGAAGTGATAGAAAGTTGGCATGTGAGCTTTAATACATCCGGCCACTGAGATTTTGAAGCTGATCAGTCATCCTGCTTGGACCAGTGTTATCAATGTGTCATACCCTAGTCATTTATAGTATCTGTCACATAGTTTTTCGTAGTGTCTAGGATACCTTTGAACAGATTTAACTAATACATGACTCATGATTTAACACTACCAACTCATATTTAGAGTTTATTGGGAAAAATTCCAGACAGAGTACAGCATAAGAAATGATAAGAGCTGAGAAGGCAGTCTGATTTTCATGGGACCGCTTACTGCTGACAGCATTCCCAAGATTTGACTTGGGACACCACCATGAGTAGCTGCAGCCAAATTTTACACTATCATGATCAAGGACCTTCTTGTAGAAAAAAGCTATTCCCTGGCGTAAGCCAGCAGGGCTCGGAAGAATTGCATCAGAGAGGATGTTCATATTGAAAGGTGTTACGGAAACAAAACTTTTGGATCACCAAGTGACCTTTGAGGCCATCTATTGATCATGATGCCCCTGGTTTATGATGAAGTTGAAATTCAGAGAATTCCTGGTCCAGCACGGAAATCTTTTTACACATAATTTTATCTGCACGTGGTTTTAAAAATCAATACCTTAAAATGCAGTTTTCATAAGCTGGGCAATTGGAAAGCTGAAATCGGAGGTCCATAGCAAGCTCTTGGTCTCCATGGACCACATAGTGAGACCTTGTCCCCCAAACCAACAACCAAAAAACAAAACACAAAAAAACAAACAAAATCCAAGGATTGTGGGTAGGTGTGTGGTAGAATGCTTACCTACCATATCCAAGACTCTGGGTTTGATTCCCAACATCACAAAACACACAATAAGCCTTCATTGAATATTTGAGTCAAACTCAAGCACCTCGAGTCCATACCGAAAACCAAAAGTAGCTATATGTGTCATAAAAAGACCATGTTTTATATGGTGGGAAGAACACTGAAGGTTTTTGTTTTGTGAGAGAAGATTGTTCTATGTTGTACAACATTGGTATTAAAGTACATGTTTGCCACTCTCTCCTCTCTATACTGCTAAATGCCTACTTTTAAAGGTGTGTGTGTGTGTAAAGGTTACTTTGTGAACTAGATCACAAAAGTGTCTGGTTTGAAACAATGCCAAAAACCCTAGGTTCACAATTGCACCGCAGAGATGCCCTCCTACTTCCACCACGGAGCCAATATGGTCTCTGTCTTTATTGTTTCCTATATAGACTTCAATCTAACTCTGCCTAGCCTCCCATTCAAATATAACTCATATAAAAGGAAGACAAAGAACTTAATGGCAAAGAACAGAACAATTCCATTGGAAAAAAGTTGGTAGCATTTAGACATTTGTCAAAAGAAGAGGTCAAATCACTTGTTAGCATCTGGGAGAGTGGTCAGCTTCTCTAATGCCAGGGAAATACAAATCAAATCCATAGCAAGATGTCACCTCACCCCATTTAGTATGGTCATGGTACAAGGCCGAAATGGCAAGAACAGTAAGAAGGTGGAGTGTTGGTGAGCATGTAAATTACTACAGCTATTGGGGGAAAGGGTTGCAGATTCGTCAAAACTTTGAAAATAGAACTACTATCTAGTCACTGAATGCCATTGCTGTGCATAGAATCAAGGATCCAAGACAATGTGTTTAAAGGGTACACACACTCTTGTTTACAGCCTTAGTTAAAACAGCCAAGGATAGAAACAACTACAGTGTTCTTCAGCTGGTGAGTGAAGACAATGAACTATGCTTGCATCATTCAGAGAGAGAGAGAGAGAGAGAGAGAGAGAGAGAGAGAGAGAGAGAGAGAGAGAGAATGAAATCCTGTTATTTCCAACAACGGAGTAGAATTGGAGATGGCTATGTGAGGTGGGAAAAGACAAGTATAAAAAGTAAAGACCATATGATCCCACTTCTGAGGAACCTAAAGGCAGAGACTGATGAAGGATGGAAAGAGACTGAATGGAAAGGTTAATCACAGGACTGAGTTATGATTAGTACAGTTAGAAGCAGAGATTTCTAATGTGCACAGTAAAGTGACTACAGGTAATGTGTACACCTTTACAAAAGCTACAAGGCAGAAATTTTAATGTTTTTACCCCAAAGAAATGATAAGCATTGAGTCACTAGATATGTTTAAGCTGACTTGTAAACAACATGCTACATGCATGTATAGAAACATTGCAGAGTACTGCATTAATATGTCCAATATCTCTATCTTTATCTAGACATTAAAAATGTGACTTCAAGAACACAAATATTTGATCACCAGGCATGACTAAAGCCATCCTCCTCTCAAACCGTCTGTTCCCCTTCATCACAAAGAATAGTGGAAGGAGAACAATTAGGGACAGAGCTTGTATCTGCTTCTTTTGTGTTCCCTGTGGCTCACCATTTCCATGATCTGCTCACAAGTCCGACACCTCATCACATCCTAAGCTCTGCTAGGCCTGAGCCTGTGGATCTAATACCTAACAGATGTGCATTCTCTCTCATCCACCTGCCAGCTGTTCAGAATGCTTAGGTGCCTTCCATGGACCATCACCTGGGCCATCAGTACTCAGAGGAGGGTACTCTGATCTCACAAATGATGGACTTAGAGTTCATATTCCAAAGCACTTATTTTAGGACAGCTTGTTAGAGGTTGTGAATGTGATGACCTATGTCTGTGGCAGATTGCCTCTAATATCTGATGTGGTCCCAGGAGTCTCAGTCCACCGGGTGCTGTACTTTCTTTGCCACATTCTTCTTCTAATTAACCCCTTCTTTTTCTAATACTATAACTATTTCTAATATTATTGCGACTGTCTTCTGCTCCCTTGGACTCTGTGCTCAAGATAGGGAATTGCGTTCTTCAACTTATCAGAATCCTTTCTAGATTCCTGTTAGCCAAAAGAAAGCTACAACATTGTCGAAAATGTTTCTCTTCTGTTGCGTTTCCATTCTCCCAACCTAAAGGCAATTCTAGTTAGCATCCAATTTACTGTTCTGTAATCTGACTCAGTGACTTAATAATCGCCTCCCTCCGAAAAAGGATTCTTCCTTCCTCAGAATTCTAGGGTTAGTAGTTAACAACTATCTATACTGCTCATAACACCCAGTAAACAGCTTTACCATACTCTGGGTCTCATTAACATAGAAACCATTCCAGTTTAGAGGTCTAGTAATTCCTATTGGCTTTCAAATTATATTACATCCACACAAAACCTGTGACATGCAACAGTAATACTCTTTCAATGTCTATATGTGAAAACCAGGTTAATTTTCTCCCATTCCCTTATTTGTCATGGTATTGAAGACTGAATTTATATATCAAATAGTAGTAAAATATTTTATAGACTATATGTAAATATACTTGAGATAAATTAATGCTTATTCTATAATTATTCTATAATGACCTAATTAATTTGTTTTTAAGGTGCACTTTCCTTTTCTCTTCTCTTTCCTCCTTTTCCTTCTCTGTCTCTCTGTCTCTCTCTGTCTGTCTCTGTCTCTCTGTCTCTGTCTCTCTGTCTCTGTCTCTGTCTCTGTCTCTGTCTCTCTCTCTCTCTCTCTCTCTCTCTCTCTNTCTCTCTCTCTCTCTCTCTCTCTCTCTCTCTCTCTCTCTCTCTCTCTCATCCATCCCGAGCTGACTCAAATTAAGTTTCTTACTAGCAAGAGATGTCCATTTTCGGAATCTTTTGTAGCTGTGAACCTCTAGGGGGCGCTCTTTCTCAGAAATTATTAGAGACTAATGGCTGAGTCCTTTGGAATGGGCTTACTCTAGGGGTGTGGCCTCACCGGAGAACATCTGCCTATAAAAAGTTTGGTTAGCGCTAAAGTATAGAAACCATCTAGATTTTTGAAGAATGTCCCCTGTGAGCTTAAACTAGTCCTTCCTAGAGCTGCCAAAGCAAGAACCTGGAGGTTCTCTTCGATGGTCCCTCATCATGCTGAACCAACAGTGATGCCCGTGAGAGGGTTGGTATGGAATTATAAAGCCTGTTGGGTACCCCTTTCTCCTGGGCAAAAGTTAGAACTTCAATACCTGCTACATAGCTCATTTGAAGAGCTATTCATCAGGCTATTTGCCTCGGAGAACCTCAGAGCAGTAATAACGGCGGAAGGACTCTTGTGTTGGAATGGAGAGGGGACTTTTAGTTACACGGAATGTTTCCTCTTCTGTGGTCCAGACTGTCCGGATGACTCTCTTGTCCTCTTAAGCATGACCGCAATTCCCTGGAGTGATAAGCCAACTCAGAGGCGGCCTTCATCTCCTCCTCGACCTTTTAGCATCTATTGACCACAAGCCATTTGTTATTCTGTATTAGGAAAACGCAGAGGTTCAGAGATCGAGTATATTTCTAATTCTGCGGGTCTGGAGAGGTAGCCAAGTTCCAAGTTAGGATATGGGTGCCTAACTGCTGTTCCCATACACAGTAGTAGCCTACCCTTTGCTGGGGCAGAGCTTACACCGCGGCTTGGACAGCCCCCAAGGCCAGAAAAGCCCTAGCTTAGCTCCGCCCAGCTCGGCCTGGGTGGCAGCGATGGCCCGGGTCCTCCGGCTCTCGGCCCTGTGTGCAGCTGGCACGCGCGTGTCTCCGCGTGTCTGCGCGTGTGTGTCCGTGCGTGAGAGTGAGATGAAGCGGAGTCCTACGCCTGGGTGTTTCCTTCCAAGTGATTTTGATCAGCAATCCGTTAGGGGATCATGAAAAAAAAATCTGGCTAAAAGGATGAAAACTGAGTAAGTACACAGAACTTTGAACTTGAAACGGAATGAGACCAAACGCAAGCAAAGCCCTGACAGTAACCACATACAGCCAAACTGCTAGACCCCCTCCCCACTTTTTTTTATGTTAAAAGCCGTGAATGCTAGCAGCAAAGTGGCAATTTAAAACTGAACGAAAGGAGGCAGTTCTGCAACTTAAAAGGCTGGGAGCGGGATGGCTTTAAAACCAGAGGGAAAATGAGAAACTGCTAGGACAACCTGGCCGGCGCCCAGCTGTGCAACAGGCACTTCGTGTTACATCGACTGCGTCTTCTGCTGGTTTCTGCCTCCAGACCCGCTTTACTGTGCTTTCTTTTTGCCCCAAAAGACGAGACAAGCTGAACTCCTGACTTTAAGAATGTTGTGGAAGTAAGACATTACCGGAAGGAACTCTTGGCAGCTGGGGATGCATTCGGATGATTTCTTACAACTATTTTTATTTTGACATCTTTAAAAAAAAAAATCTGGCCAGTCACTTCTTACTGTCCTTCATTTAAGGGCTATTAACCACCTCTGACCGCTGGGTCCTATGAATCTTTGGCATGAACCTTCAGAAAGTTCTCAAGTGGAGATGGAGCGAACTTAATTGGAATTCTGTAAAAAGAAGACAGATGTGTGCTTTTTTCACACTGACAACGTGGCCAGGGGCCAAGTGAACCTGGACTGGTCATGGTCTGTCGACCCGGGTTCCTTTGTCGCCGGCGATTTTGCCCCCGACCTTTCCTGGTGGGTTTGGTGGTGGCAATCTGTCTCTTTTACCAGACCCTGACACTCCGAGGGACTAAGAAGGTTGCAGCGGGCGTCTCTGGCACTGTCCCACACACACCCTCTCAAACTCGGGCTAGCAGATGTGAGAAAGGATACCCGCAGGACAAACCTTGCTTCCTTCTCTCTGCGAGTCCCCAGGAAACCAGGAAGGTAAGTCTGAGTTTATCCTGGGTGTCTGTGGTCAGCCTCTCTCTCCTTTCTGCAAAACTAAAATTAACTTCCATGTGGTCCGAACGGGAGCCAGAGTGTAAACAGTCCGGAGTGACCCGGTGACTGGGGGATGTATTACATAAGCTGCAAAACTTCCTAAACCTACTTGAAGAGTTCTGCCCTTTATCCTTTAGAGGCTTCCTTCATTACAGTCAAAGAAAATAGCTTCTAAAATGTTAGAAGTCTACGAGAGCTGGGGATTTACACATCAGAAACAGAAATCAGTCTTAAAATCTGAAACAAAAAAGAAATCCTGTATCTCTTTCTTAAATCCAAGAGAATGAATGCTAAGGCTTCCAAATTCAAAGATTCCTCCAGAGTTCCATGCCAAGACCTGCTAAGTTGATTCTGAGTTGGTGACTGTGTTTCTAAACTAATTATTTCTGAGGAATTTAAATGAATATACTATCATGTGTTTCTTAAGAATAATTGGCATGTGGTTTAATTGTTCATAGAATTAGAACACTGGTCCTAGACTCTAAGCACTCAGGAGGCAGAGGCAGGAAAATTATGTCAAGCTGCAGTTCAGCCTGCTTTATATGAAGAGTTCTGGGCCTACCTGTGTTAAGTAGTGAGGCATTTGGTTTTTTTTTTTTTGTTTGTTTTGTTTTGTTTTGTTTTCTAAAGTGTGCATTTATGCTTGGTGTGGTGGACTACCTATAATCCTGCACTAGAAAGGCAGAGACGGGGGCCAGGGGTTCAAGGCCAGCCTGGCTAACTGCATTGTAAGCCCAAGTCCAGCCTGAGCTAAATTACACACTGTTTCATACAAAATAAAGAAAGGAAGGAAGGGAGGGAGGGAGGGAGGGAGGGAGGGAGGGAGGAAGGAAGGAAGGAAGAAAGAAAGAAAGAAAGAAAGAAAGAAAGAAAGAAAGGAGGAAAGATAGAGAAAAAGAAGGAAAGCAAAGAGTTGGAAAAAGATCATTCTGTATTAATAGTGAGGGGTATAGTTGCACTATTTTTACTTGTGAAGTATAGGGAACAATGCAAACCCAGGGAACATAAAATGTCCATCTTAATACTGCACTCTGTTCATGCCAGCCAGTCAAATGCAAGCCATTCACTGTCAAGTATAAAGAAGAAAACTAAAAGAGGTGAAAAACAAATTATTTAGGAAGTCATGACGGAAAACCCACCGAACTGGGTGACAAGATACCCTTGGGACCTGCAGGAGGTGCCTCTTATGTATGTAGACTTGGGGGCAGTTTCTGAGCCTGTTCGGAACACAATTTTATCTTGGGTGGCAGCATGGTTGCTGTTGTCAGTGCTGACACCTCAGGGGACACTGTGGTGTTTTATAAACTCTTGTCCATTTTCTTTCAGGCTCATTGCCCAGGTAGATAAGTAGGTAGGAAGTGGGTAGGGTTGCTGTTAAACACAAGTTGGCTGTCACTGAGGGATGCTCAAATGGTCCACATGGCTAGCAGGATGCCCTGCTGCATCCCACAGCAATCAGTCTGCTTGGTTCCTAACACAGTATATGCTCTAAATAAAATAAATAAATAAATAAATAAAAACGAACTCGGCTGGGCGTGGTGGTGCACGCCTTTAATCCCAGCACTCGGGAGGCAGAGGCAGGCAGATTTCTGAGTTCGAGGCCACCTTGGTCTACAAAGTGAGTTCCAGGACAGCCAGGGCTATACAGAGAAACCCTGTCTCGAAAAACAAACAAACAAACAAACAAAAATAAACAAACCAAACAAACAAACAAACAAAAAAAAACCCAAAACTGAACTCGACATTGGCCTAATCATTTCTGAAACCACAACTTGAAGAACCCACACCAAGTCACTGTAGATTATGATGATGAGAATTTGAAGACTGTCACGGGAGTTCATTCACCTGTTAGCAAAAATATGAAAATTGTGTTGACTCATGGACAGAGAACTATGACAGATGACAAGGGCAGGACCATCTTTAAAGGAAGCTTCAACTCATGGTATGAGTCAATCTCCAGATGCTATGAAACCACGGAAGAGCATACTTTTGGATAATTTATGCGACTATAACTTTTTTTATTATTATTTTTCTTGAACGCTTTGAATTTATGACAGATGTCAATGAATTTCAAAGCTACTTTTCCTTTATTTTAAAGCCACCTTTCAGCCATTTGTAATAGTGATGTCCTTGAGAAATAGGTGAGGTACATCTTTCTTTAAATACTTAAGTGTTTTCTAGGAAATTTAGATGGAAATGTTTTATTACTTAACTTTTAGCTTCCTTTACTTCCTTACTAGGCATTTCCTGAGTCCTGCCTTGTTTGTGACTTAAGCATATGTTAAGTGTTATTTGTAGACTGTCACAGAAAATTCCACTTCAGCTTCAGAAAGCCTGCTCTTTGGAAAACATCTGAAACTTATTGGCTGCTGGTGAAAAAAAAAATTCACTCTAGAATTTTCTTCAACCAAAAGAATGCCAAACACCAAACACATGATAGTTTTGGCTTCCAAGTGATTCAGAATCTTAAATGTTAAAAACACAAGCAAGGTTCTAAAATCAAAATGATAGTTCAGTCACTACAAAAATGGTGTTTCCAAACATTTGCTCTGTACCTCTGCTTTTAATGTATGCATGCCACTGCCAGCAAAGAAGGTAGAAAGAAGTTGTCACTCAGGCTTTATTCAAAATCAGAAACAAAAACATCCCACGTACCACATACCTCCCGAAAGGAATCAAGTGATAATTATCTGCAATGATTAAATATTCTTTCAGATATCTAACATGGAGAGACAAATCAATGTCTTATGAATGTTAAATAGATCATTTAAAAAGAATGAAAAAGTCACTAATGAAATAACCAGCAAGACACCGCCTAGGTGGGTGTTCCTCAAAACCTACAAGTGGCTTTTAGATAGGATATCTTATAGATTTGTCTTTATCTGTACATTTTGAAATTTGTAATTTCTCTTACTCATACTATATATATATATTTTAAAGATGCTTAAAAACCACTGGACTTGATTATCTACACTTTTAAAGATAAAGTGTGTTTGGTTATTTAAAAGATCACTAAACATCAGAAATCTTGTGCAAACTCTTGTGTTTAGGTGTCTCTACAGATTTCTGTGGGAAAATAATGGATTTTGATCAGAAATTCAGGACTAAAAACACGCCAAGACCACTGGAAGTGCTTAACAAGCTGCATGCTTCAATGTTTAATTAACTGTGTATATAAATTTGTCTGGATTTCTGTGTATATAAATTTGAGTATATAATTTTGGTCTGGTTAAGTAAACCTAAAATGAAAAACCAAACTTAATTAAGTGTCCAAATGAGAATGTTAAAACAAACAAAGAAAAAACTAACTTCGTGTGAAAACAGAGATGTCGTTGGGGTAAACACTGAGAGTAGCAGATAACAGAATATTTCTCTAACCACAGCTGTCAGTCATTGATGAAGAAGCAGCAAGGGTTTCCTGGCCTTTGGGGCTGCAATTCCTTCTTAGAAGAGACCATTTATACTCTCTCCACCCAGTAACAGAGGCTCCTGTAGTCAGAAATATTTGAAGACAGTAACTTTGCCTTCCACACCTTTCCCACTGGGACTTGATTCAGCACTAAAACTGTTCCCAGTGCCAGTGAGATCACAGGACTCGTTCTGCCAACTTTCCACGAGGAATCACACTCCCTCTTTCTGGCCAAACTTAATTCCTTCTTCCATTTGTCCTTTCCAATGTGCTTTGCTAAGCAGATGTAATATTGTCATTTCTTCTGAATTTTTCTCTCCGCACTGGATGTTTGAATATTATTTAATAATCTGCTATGTCTTAAACCTATTCCAACTTAAATATAAAATAGTTATGTTGTCTTCACTGAGGTAGGTTCCTTTGTAAATCTATCTATTTCCATGGAAGCTGATGCTTTGGCATTGCATAACATCAAAAACATTAAATTATAAACAGACACAATGAGTAATATCTCCTTAGCCCATGCTCCTCTATTGGAAACACAGCTATTTGGGGACTGTGTTTAGACTCATGAGAGCCATGTGTTTCTGATTATCTCCTGTTGGGACTACACAATGAGAACTACTATTCCACGGACTGCTGATGGACTATTTGCTGTTCAAATCTTCCGCACTCTCCCCTCAGTTTCAAGGACTGCTCTGTGCAACTTTTACTACCCCTGGGATCCAACATAGCCCAATGTAAACAAGCAAATGTCCTTATTAAACATATTACCACCTGTTTTGTTTGTATGTGTAAAAATAATCGACACACTTAGCCTTTGAAGATGTTTTGATGTTTGTTTGTTTAGTCCATGTTTTGTAGCATCAGGAAGTTAGACAAACTCTTAGGTGCTAATAATCACAAGAATAACAAAAAGGAAACCATGTCTCAAAAAAAAAAAAAAAAAAAAAAAAAAAAAAAAAAAAAAAAAAAACAAACCCCCCCCCAAAAAAAAAACAAAAAAAAAATGAGAAAGAGGGATGGAATGAAAAGTCTGTGGCACTTTCTGGGGTCACATCCAGAGAAGTTGTCTCCAGCTACTAAATCTCAGACATTAGAGGTCAGAGGAGACCCTGATTTTGTCTTCTCCTGTCTTTCATTGGTTGGTATCTATCCAAAGATACTAGATTCTCAGGACAACCATTACTGTAGTCAGGACCTACATAGGTATCATTTTGCCAGTACAAAATAATTTGAAATGGTCCTTTCTTTTGAATAAATAATGTGAGTAAGAGTTACATATAGTTAGTGGCAGTAAGAATGTTCTCTCTCTCTCTCTCTCTCTCTCTCTCTCTCTCTCTCTCTCTCTCTCTCTCTCTTTCTCTCTCTCTCTCTTCCCCAGTGTGTGTGAGGGAGTAGGTGTGTGGGGGTAGGGGTGGGAGTGTCAGGGGTGGGTACAAGGAAAACAGATAGCCACAGTAATGATGTGCGAAGCACCCACCTAATGACAATTGTTACAACAAGGGTGGTCATTTCACTGTCTAAACACCTACTGAACAGATCTCCATGGATCTACCTCTCAGAAATTGATTTTGCTTTCTTTAGTAAAAAAAAATATTTGCAATTGTCTCTTGGAGAACCCTACTCTTTGACTGGAAAAAAAAAATCTCTTTACTTTCTCTTTTTCTTTCTCTCCTTGATCCCTTTGCAACATTTACTCTTCCATTTTATTCAATATATAAGTATTTATTGATACTAGAAGGGCAATGAGTATGACACGGGTGACACAGAGACAGAAGCCATTGTGAGTCAGGGTAAGCAGAGTGCCAGACAACTGATAAATTCTAGTCTTTAGAAGGAATAAGAGAAGGCAAGAAGGAACTGGAGAAGATCATTTTTAAAGATGCAGCAAACACAAAAGCCTACATATGCACAGGAAAGACACTAACTAACTTAATAGACTGTTATGGTACATGCTCTAGTATGAACATGAGCACATACATGAGTGAGTGTGTGTGTATGTGTGTGTGTGTGTGTGTGTGTGTGTGTGTGTGCAGAAAAATCTAATAAGGTCTAGATGTTGATGATGTGCACATAATAAACTGTCTGAATTTCTAAGGTATTGGGCAATCCCTACAGAAACCAAAGGTGGCCATGCATTGATGTATGAGAAAATATTCCAGAAAACAAGTTACAAAATGAACTGAAGCAAAGTAGACCTAAAGAGAGACCAGTTGGGAGGTTGGTTAAAGAAGCATCTCTTTTGCCATATCTTGTCTTCCTTTTTCTCTCCCTGTTACCCCTGACAATCAATACTTCTACACCTTCCCCTTCATCCTTCTTCTAAAAAGATCTTTCATTACTAAAGAAAACATCTTCAAACTTCCCTCTGTAACTGAGCAGGGCAGTAGACATATCCTATGACCTCTGAATGACTGATTGTTTCTTTTCAGGGTTTGTGTGTGTCCCTTCTTCTTCTCATGATGGAAGTGGGCATCTCCAGCTGTCATCCCTTGGGCATCTGTCTTGTTTTATTTCTTCCCTTGATGAATGAATGTGTTACTCATCAAATACGTCTTTCATTATCTGCTACGATTTCTAGAGTGGTAAAGATGCCTATGAACATTTAAATATGATGAAATCAACAATTGACCTTCCTGCTTAATGAATAAGATCTGATTTCCTCCTACATGTTTCTGATTATATCAATATATGGTTGGATCCATGGGGTTACTTTGTTCTTCCTTGCTTCTTGCCACTCTAAGTTTAGTGATCTGGCTCCTGACCAGATGTGAGGCTGGCCACTCAGCAACAAGACTGTCTCATTGTCTTTCTTTCTTTCTCTGTGTTTTAATCCTTTTAAAAATAATTAATGTTGGTAAAAAATATTCACATATGCTATAAAATGTACACTCTTAACCATTTAAGTAATTTTAAACCTGCCTATTGATTCCCAAGCTGTTGCCATGCCCTTAGCATCCAACCACACATATTTCCTCTGTGTAGTTCCTACATCACCTTTAGTATACTGTTCCTTCTCTAGATATAACTTGTGATTGTTTTCCTCTGAGATCATGAGAGATATTTAGCCCTTTATATGGAGTACTTTAGTAAATGGAGCCTTAAAACTAGCTATTTATACCAAGTGCAAAATACAAGGTGGAGTTTTGCTTTTTTGTTTGTTTTTGTTTGTTTTTTTGTTTTTTACTTCACCTCCAAAAATTTCAGATTCAAGTTAATAAGATTACTAAGGTATTAAGTTACTAAAGTCCTAAACTATACTTCATGCCGGAATGGCCTAGTATACCTTCCTACTACTGTTCGAATTCTGCCTGCCTGTCTGTCAAACTTCAGAATCCAGCTTATTACTTTATTTTCCAATCCTCCCTCTGTCTAGAGTCTCTTCCAAGCTGTAAGCCCCAGTCAAGATCTCTAGAAATAAATCCTCACAATCTCTTACAGCCTTTACGCCCGTGGAGCTTCATTTCCTTACCATTCTAGCCCTTATTATTATAACTAGATGTTTTTCAAACTTCTTTTTTCATTGTAATTATTCAAAAGAGATATTAGAATGTTATGAGCTAAAGTAAGTTAGGTAGTATTGGGTTCAATGCTTTTTTTTTTTTCCATAAAAGAAGAAAACGAGGATCACAACATGAAGCATCAAGTTGAGAATAAAGACAGGCATGGACTGAGACCTGTTTTCTTTGTAGCTCTGTTCTACTTCATAGCCTGTTATGAAGTTACAGAGTTATAGAATTGAATTATTCACTGTCCTCTCCAAGACATGTTGAAGTCCAAACCCCTTGTCTCAGAGTGTGACTTCATTTGGAAGTAAATTTGTGACAGATGTAATGAGGTCCGTAGAGTGGGACCTTAATGCAGCATGAGTACATTTCTTAGAAGAACGATGCTGTGAAAAGCTGAGGGTAGAGATGTACCCGAAGCATCACACCTTAGGGCACCAGAGATGAGCAGCAGAAGCTAGCACAGGGATCCCTCCTTGGGGTCCAGAGACAGGGTGGCTCCACAAAGGCTTTGATTTCAGGCCTCTTACCTGCATAATTACGAGATAATAAGTGTCTTCAGTTTTGAGCAAGTCAGATTAAGGTACTTTGTTATGCAGTCTTAGAAGACGAGGGGAATCGGGGTTGCAGAAGGCAACCAAAGTATCCAAAGTCTGGAGTTAAACTAATACCATTTGTTAACTTGTTCCTTTGGGGCCACATCATGACTTCTCTGGAATTTAGTTTCTCTCTCCCAGAGAGTGGATACATTAGTACTTTCTTCCTAAGGCAAACAAGGAGCTCCAGAGATAAGTAATGCTAGACCTTTGAAACAGTTGCCAGACATGAAGGACTCAGTCACAGAGTTGTTCAGCTCCATCATGGCTATTCATTGTCCCTAATATTTTTCCTCACAAAGCAGGTAAGCAACCGCTGCTGCAGTGAACATCCACTCCCCCATCTCTACAAGGCTCTGTTTTCACAGTGAAATGGAATTTTAGAATCAAACCCAAAGTTGGAGAGGTCAAAGGTGGATCTGCTTCTCTCTAGGTAAAGCTTGAAATGTTACCTGATATATTTTAAAGCACAGGATATTGTGGTTGGCACCATCTTGTAGCTGAGGACTTGGAGAAGTGAGCCAAGGGAGGAATAATTGTAAGGTTAAGGTTTGGAACCCCAAATAGATACACAGGGGTACCAAATAGTTAGGTTATTGTCTTTGTCTACAAGGGATGTAAACTGCTTAAAGTCAGAGCTGTAGACCAATTTGTTTACTGCTAGATCCCCCGTGCTAACACCGTACCTGGAATGCAGCAGGCACTGTCTGAGTTAAGGAGTATGGGATGGATCTGACAGTCAGTGTGGTCCAACTCTAAGGCAATGCCAGCAAATGACAAAACCTCCTTCCTTCCCTTTCTAGGGACTCCCAGCTTTCTCCTTCCTGCATCAGTAGCTCCTGTATGTTTTGCCTTGCTCTCTCTTTGACTTCCAAGCAATCTGCTGTGCTGAATTTTCTCCATGACTTTCAAAATCATTTTCTGTTACTTTGCCCCCCCTTTTTGTCTAATTGGGACTATTAGTGTATGAACGATTTCATGATATATATATATATATATATATATATATATATATATATATATATATATATATATATATATATATATATATATATATATAGAGAGAGAGAGAGAGAGAGAATGCTTTTGTTGCAGGTGGTTGGGTCCTGGCCAGGTACTTCCAGACACTTGATCTTTTCATCCAAAGAACTTACAGTAAAGGCTTATACAAATTTGTCCAAGTAGTAAAGAAAGCTTTACTGGGAAACAAATGATAGTTCAGATTAGCAAGAGATAGACTGTCAAGGTTGAAAGCTAGCCACATGTGCAAGTACCCTCAGGTGGTGGTTCTCAACCTTCCTAATGCTGCCACCCTTTACTACAGCTCCTCGTGTTGTGGGGACCCCCCAACCATACAATCATTTTTGTTGCTACTTCCTAACTGTAACTTTGCTACTGTTATGAATCATAATAAAAATATCTGATCTGCAAACAATCTTAGTCAATCCCTGTGAAAGGGTTGTTCACCATCCAAAGGGGGTTGCAACCCACAGGCTGAGAACCCCTGCCTGCTCTAGGGCCTCGGGTCATACATAGTCTGAGGTCTTTTTTTGTGGGATTTAAAGAAAGGAGGAGCAGGTTACTAAGGGTCACCGTTTGAGCGGTTTCCTATTTTGATTGATAGAACAAGTTGTATATTCACTTTTCCTGCTGCAAACATGCCTTCCTGTAATGTATTTGATTTAAGCGTAGGCTCACATGATTTACACGTAGACCTATGATGAATAGGGGATTTGCTTGAAAAGTTCACTTGAAAGATTCAGTTTGTCTGGCTATGCACTCAGAGCCATTACGGGCTGGGTTGGCCTTTCCACTTTTCATACAGGATCCATTGGGAGTACATTTGGATGGAAAGTCTCTAAACTTGACAGTTGTTAAGGGCAGGAAAACACATAGTATTGCTCAGAGAGGGGTGTGTGTAGCCCGAGGCATTTTTGAGGTTGCCAGGTTTACTGTCTGGAGACGGATACAGTATGTACACATAAGTGCACACAAAGGAGGCAGGCTTCCAAGTGCACTATTACAAGGATAGTGGTGTGCGTAGCCCAAACTGGAGCCTTGGGTTAGTAAGCTTTCTCTCTGCTTCCCCACCTTACCCTTCCCAATTTTTCTTATCCCCTCTGCCACCTCCCTATCAGTGAACTTGTACCTTCAGCGGGCTCATTCTACTAAAAACTGGACTTTACTGTACTCTTCATAGTTTAACTGGATTTGACGGAATGGTCTTTAAATATAGGAGACTGTGTGTAGTAGACCTTTGGAAGCTGTCAGCAAACCAAGGGGTGTGTGGCTGCCCTGAGTAGGGTGGGCTGCCTGATGGGCATTCAATGCCTGTGAGTTTCTCGGAATTAGTTGATTTGGAGCCCTTAAACATTTTATTACAAAATATACTAATGGTAAAAAGCATTGTTAATTCTAAAAAGAAAGAAAGAAAGAAAGAAAGGAAGAAAGAAAGAAAGAAAGAAAGAAAGAAAGAAAGAAAGACAGAAAGAAAGGAAAGAAAGGAAGAAAGAAAGAAAGAAAGAAAGAAAGAAAGAAAGAAAGAAAGAAAGAAAGAAAGAAAGGCTTCAGACAAATTCCTATTGGCTTCCTTTGAATATTTTTTATCCCTAGGCAAGTAACATTGGTTGAAAAAATTGAGCTCATTTTTATAATTAGATTGGTGCTCTCTGCTCTACACTATACGAAAGTTGGAAATAGGCAAGGTAAGTTGCACCTTGACAATGTACTTTCACATACATGTTCAAAATGTAAAACATCATTTTAACTTAGTATGAGGTTCAAAGACAGAATATATTAGATAGCGAGAAATTATTTTCTGAGTCTGTTACATATCTAGAAGGATATTAACAACAAAAAAATACTCCTTTCAGTAAAATTCAGGGAATCTTATGGTGTTTATGATCCAAAAGCATAGGTGAACTGCAGTGGTTATGAATCAGGACAAAAGAATTTGGTAATGCAAACCAAACTGTGCCTGCTCGAATGCCCTGAAGTATAGTCATCTTTCACCACCACTCCCCACCCGTTTGCTTAGTGTGTAGCCCATCCCAACAACGTGGTAAGGGATAAGTTCTCAACTGTGCGTGTTACCAATGGGGACAGACACATTAGTCTCCAACAACGCCTCCCATGTCCTGTCACTATAAGGAATAAGTAGATCACAAGTGTGTTTCAAAAAAGACTGTATCCTTGGTTGTGTACAGGGCCAAAGGAAACTTTACTTAACCTCTTAAGGTCCCCAATCTTCCCATGAGAAGTGAAACTATTTAAGCTTTAGATGGGTACCAGTTAGTTTTTGTCAAAGGTGACACAAAGTGGATGCAGCTGGGAAGAGGGACTATCGGACAGGGGAGGAATTACTTCCATCAGATAGGCCTGTGAGCATGTCTGTGCAGGTATTGTCTTCATTCATGATTGATATGGGGGAGCTCAGCCCACTGTCGGGACTGCCATCCCCCGGACTGTGGTCCTGGGTAGTATCAGAAAGCAAGCTGGGTAAGCTATGGAAAGCAAACCAGTAAGCGAAGTTCCTCTGTGGTCTCGGCTTCAGTTCCTGCCTCCAGGCTCTTGCCTTGGTTTCCCCTGATGATTGTGACCTGAAAGTCAACTAAACTATTTGATCTCCAGGTTGTTTTGGTCAGAGGGTTTAATCACAGTAACCAAAAAACAAAAAAAACAAAACAAAACCAAAACGACCAAGGGCAACATGTAAGACACGAATCAACTCACAGGCGTGAACACATCAAACATGGGCCACAGTCTGTGTGTTTAAAAATCTAGGTTTGAGGGTGGAAGGGGCCAGGATGGGGGACCAGGAGGAGAGGAGAGAGGGGAGCTATGATCAGGATGTAAAGTGAGTAAGTAAATAAATTAAGGGGGGAAAAATGAAGATAAATCTTGCTTCGAATGAGACCCTACACACAGCACACTGTATGGACTAGAATACAATTATTATGATTCTCATACACAGCCTGTATTTTTATTCTCAGCCTTCCTTCCTCCCTTCTTTCCATCCTTCCTTCCTTCCTCCCTTCTTTCCATCCTTCCTTCCTTCCTCCCTTCCTTCCTCCCTTCCTTCCTCCCTTCTTTCCTTCCTCCCTTCCTCCCTTCCTCCCTCCCTCCCTCCTTCCCTCCCTCC
>NC_034591.1:42052370-42056458 GCF_900095145.1 Mus pahari
CCCTCCCTCCCTCCCTCCCTTCCTTCCTTCCTTCCTTCCTTCCTTCCTTCCTTCCTTCCTTCCTTCCTTCTAATTTGTAGAGGCAAATGTTTAAAGACATTTGTCTACTGGCAATGGGCCTCTGTCACTGACCCCCCATGATAACTAAATACATTTGAATGCCTTCCTGGTTGTGATAAATATTTCCTATCCCGCTCAAGAACGTGTGTTTGATGGGGGAAGGACAGCCTGTCTTTCCTGATAAAAGCAGGAGGATTGGCGTGCATGTCCGTTATTTACGAACGTTGGTGTTTTAATTAGTTTCCTAGACAACCTCTTGTAACCCACCTAACCACCCCACAGATGTTGTTGACAAACTGAAGCTGGAAACTGAAACTGCTATTATGGGTATGTCTGAGGGAACGCTGAGGTCATTTAGTCAATTCTGGATGGCTGAGTCAGGTGACAGGAAAATCCTCACAGCAGTGAATAATCGATATGAAGAAAGCCATTTACTTCAACAGCGACATTGCTTCTGGGCAATGGTGTTTCTGGTTTGCAAGCATAGAAAGGTGTGTGTGTTATTCAGATAGTGGTGGGCAGTCCCGAAAAACAGGTTAACACCCTTCCAATCAGAAGGGACACTGTCCAGGATTGACATCAGGAGTCCTAGGTCAGTGCTGGGGTTGAGGCTCTCTCTGTCTGTCTGTCTGTCTGTCTGTCTGTCTGTCTCTCTCTCTCTCTCTCACACACACACACACACAGAAAGAGAGAGAGAGAGAGAGAGAGAGAGAGAGAGAGAGAGAGAGAGAGAGAGAGAGAGAGAAGCACTCAGTTTGAATTTCCTATTGTGGCCTGGAATTGGCAATGACTATCTTTGTGTTGTTGTGGGATCAGATTAGGCACAAGGTGAAAAAGCTTCGAAATACTTTGAGATTCTAAAAGGCGGGATAATTATATTACCTCCCAAAGGAAAATGCCATGAGCATATCCTCATTGCCTTGGGCCCCTCTTGGGGGAAAAAAACTGCAGAATATGAGCCATAAATGTGATTACTGGAACTATTCCTTTCATTAAAAAAGTTACCATATAGCATGCTCTACAGATGTGGGATTACAAAGTTAGGCTTTAGAATGTTAGTAGAAGTCCAAAATTGTGTTGTCGCAATTGAATTTCCTCTGGATGGTTCTCTGCTTCTTTAACAAGCAGTAGGAAATTTAATGGTCTTTCAAGAGTTTCAGAGGCAAGCCTGCTTCTCCCCTAGTGGAAGAATGAGCAATAATTTAGCCAACGTGCACAAATGGTCCTGGAGAAATAGAACAGGAAATTAACTTTTCCTTGGCAGTCCAGGAACTCTTTGACCTCGGCAAAGCCTCAGTGAGAAAGCAGAATTTCCAGAAAAGGAGCCCTGAAGCCCTGAGGCTTCCCTAGGACTTTCTCAGGGAGGACATGATTTCCTTAGGTTCTGCTCAGCCTCATCCCTTGCTTTATCAGTATTTTCAAGAATTCTCCCCCCCCCCCCGCCCCGGGAATCATTAACAACACAAACACATCTGAAATTTCCCACAGAATAAGATAAATCAATTGGCCCAAGGAATTCAGAGCTATTTGAAGCAGATTTGGGGTAGAGTTAGTTGTGTTTACAGAGGATGAAATGGGGGTGGGGAGCAGCAGGAGGACATAAGCTCCTTCTTTTTCTTAGACACACACACACACACTATTAAAATAATTTATGTTTTAAAAACTGGTGGAGAGGTATAAAATTATTAGTGGAAATATATTCTTAGATATTAAAAACCTCAAGATTCTCGCCTATCTTTTATTTTAATTTGCATTTTCAATTTCTACATTTTTATTTTATTTAATTCTATTCTATTCTATTCTATTCTATTCTACATCTATGTGTGTCCTGCCTGCCCGCATGTCTATGAGTATATCTGATCCTCTGCAGTTGCAGATGTTGGTGAGCTGTCATGTGGGTGCAGGGAATTGAACTCGGGTCCTCTGGAAAAGCAGGTGTTCTTACCTGCTGAGCCATCTCTCCAGCTCCTTTTCCAGCTTCCTAGCTTAATAGGAAATCATGAGATCTTAAAAGAAAGCTTTTTTTTTTTTTTTAAAGTCTGTGATAATAAAGGTAACATGCCTCATCACACAACCGTGTGCAAACATCTTAAATCCATGTCTTAGCAAAATCCCAAACAACGGAGTCAAGCACTTGCTACAATGTGACCAGAGTCTGTGAAGTTCAGCATTAAAGCAAAATCTCTCATTAAGTTGCTCAAAGGAGGTCAGGGATCGTATTTACCTCAGCCTTGACACACAGAGTGGCAGGTAAATGGACCAGTGGGAGGCACGGCCAGTTTGTATTGTGTATCCAGTATAGAATGTCCTAGAGTGGCCAACTGTCCTCTGGATGTGCTATTGGATCCTTGAATTCTGATAGCTTCACCAGTATTTCATCTCCCCTCCCATTTCCTCCTGCATTTAAAAGATACTTGCTTCCTGCTTGGTTTGAGAAGATTAAAAACGATCTGCCCTGTTGAAAGGAATGGTTTTTGCTGGACACTTTAAGAACTAACCTCTAGGAAGGGAACTTGTTTTTCTCACCAGCAATAGAAAAGAACTAAAAGCTTCCAAAGAACTTCATACTTCATATAAAACTTTCAACATAACCTGCCCCATAGAGAAAAAAACTCAGAATGTTGAGATTGGTCTGAATTGATGTATGTACTGGCATCTTTAGATATTGCCATCCATTGCCAAGTTTAGATTCTGGGAGAAAGAAGCCGGCATCTAACACCTTATAGTACAAGTTTGTCATTTGGATACTTAAAGCTTTCTCATTGGTAGCATCTGGTAATATAAGCAGCAATGGGCAGAACTATTAAGCAGAGAAAAAAGCCTTGCTCGGGGTCATCTGCAAAGAACAGCCAAGGTTACAGCCCAGAAATGCCCAATTCAGGGGAAGATAAGGAGCCCCTAGAGAGCCAACAGCCAAGTGAGCACTCAGGAGAAGCAAGAGAACAGAACAAGCGATAAGCCACATCTGTGGACTGAGGGACAGCCAGGAACTCTTCCTATATGGGCGTGGTTCCTGAATACCAAGCATGTTCTCCCATTCTTCTCACCACTTCAGCTCCTTCACCGGTGAGGTAAGGACTTCTCTGAGTTCGCAGGCATGTGACTCCATCTTACAGCCATGCCTGGTATTCAACAAGAACTGGAGCTGCCCTCAGCTGCCCTGGGGACACAGGGACACCTGCATGGACTGTATCTATTATCCATCTTTACCCATCTGTGCAGTTCCTGAAGCCATGGATTTGGGGAAAGAATCCAGATGAACGCTTTGAGGAAGGCAGAAGGTAGAAACATCCAGAGATGGAATGTGCATTGTTTGGATCATAGAAGATCAATGTAGGCTAAGGAGCCCATCCTCCTATCTCTGGGAGTTTTAAGTATAAGGACTGGCTAGCGAATGGAGAGCAAGTGTCTCAATCACTAAGTTCAGAGTTTGAGTTCCAACCTCATATCCGGCAGGTGCTTCCTTAGGCTGGACTCTGCCCAGAGGGGAACATGAGAGCTCTGATGCCAGAATCAGATTCCAGGCCAGCTGCCACATGCTTTCTCATGGTGACCCGCTGCAGAGGTGACATGTGGAGAAGATAGCAGGCATAGGGAGACAGATGGGGACATGAACAGGTCTGGAGGTGGGAATGTGGGCAGCAAGCTTTGTCTCTGATAACATGGGAAGAAGAGAAAGAAGACTAAAATGGACTCTGAGACTGGGACATTTGGGAAATGAATAAGTAGACACCATGGGAAGGTCCATAGAATATTCAATAATGACCATCGCTTCTAAGCAATAGCAGGGAATGCAATGTTCAATAACTGGCTTTTTGACATCCCGATATGTGAATGTACCTACAGAACATTATTATGAAACTGAAAATTAAAGCATAGTTACCCATGCAATTCATGAGTTACCAATTTTTGTCCAGCCTATATATCTAAGAATTAAATTAAAAAAAGACAGATTTTTCCTAACAATTTTCTTTTTTTTTAATTATTTTATTACATATTTTCTTCATTTACATTTCAAATGCTATCCC
>NC_034591.1:42057368-42062821 GCF_900095145.1 Mus pahari
GTGTTCCTATTTCTCCACAACCTCGCCAGCATCTGTTGTCACCTGAATCTTTAATCTTGGCCATTCTGACTGGTGTGAGATGGAATCTCAGGGTTCCTAACAATTTTCTTAACTAGTTTTTTAAACCAGAGAATGAAGATGTGATTCTGTGATTACTTTTCAATGTTTTAGCATCCCTGGTATGTAAACACCCCTTTTATTGTGCATGTAATCTGACAGAACCTCTATGAGCTCATAGCCTCAAAACTTGTAGAGTTTTTATTGAGGTTTTTGACTCTCTCAAGAAGGCCTGTTATCTATAACCGCTTTATAAGACATTTCCTTTAAAAAGCTCTACCTCTGGGATGGAGAGATGGCTCAGTGGTTAAGAGCACTGACTGCTCTTCCAGAGGTCCTGAGTTCAATTCCCAGCAACCATATGGTGGTTCACAACCATCTGTAATGGGCATCTGATGCCCTCTTCTGCTGTGTCTGGAGTCAGTGACAGTGTACCCACATACATGAAATAAACGTGGCTGGAGCAAGCCGGAGTGATTGGGGCCAGAGCGAGCAGGGCCGGAAGAAAGAAAAAAAGCTCTCCGTCCATGACATCCATGAAAGACCATATGTTTTGGAGACTTCCATGTGAATGGTCTTTTGATCCTTTCAGTGGTAGGAATGGAAAGATGGGAGGTGATATTGTTGAGGGTGGAGGAGAGCAGAGTGCCTCAAGGGGAGACTGGACAGAAGATAACGGACTAATGGATGGCGAATGGGACCGAGAAGGAGACTTGGTACTCAGCAGGCCTTGGAGTGTTGATGAAGAGCCTCAAAGTGAGACACAGAGCATCAAGCATAGGTGAAGATGCCTGGCCACGGCATGGTGCTGATACTGTGCCCCTTCCTTTCTCTTCCGCTCACTTTGTAGGGACTCGCTATTTTAAGGCCGAGTTGATGAATTCGCTCCTTGTTTAGGCACCAGGGACAGAGACTTGCTATTATTTTAACATGTCTCAAAAGAACAAGGTCTTTCCTTGTCTGAGCCGTGTTGTTTCATAAGGGTGGATTGTCAGTTCCACATTTTCTTTCTTAGGGACGATGTCCGGTAAGGAGTTGCTGACACTAAGGAGGCTCAGAGGGCAAGAAGGATCCTTCAAGGCAGTGGGAGAGCTTTTATTCTGTCATAGACGGGGTGTGGCCAGAGCTTGGGCTGCGAAGAAAATGACAGCTTCCTCCTCCTGTTAAGCTTAATTGGAGTTTGGGGAAGTAGCACAGAGAAGAGAGGAGGGTATAGAGGAAGAAGACAGAAGGAAGTGGAGGGGCTAAAGAGGGAGGTTCAGTAGGGAAAATGGCTTTCGTTGGCTCCACAGTACAGAGTAGCTACTACTAAGGCAAGTGTATTCCCTCCAGATCTCGTTTCTTCAAGGCAGTTCTTTCCTAAAGCCATCTTGGAGGAAGCTAGCTGACCACCACGACCCAGCTCTTTCTGTGTTTTATCTTCCCAGCTGGGGCTTTGTTATGTCTGCAGAGTCACAGTAAGCAGAAAACTGATGGCCCACAGCTGTGCGTGGTGGGTGGCATTCCAAGGCAAGGAGTCTTGGATTAGCCTGAGGAATAGCTTCCAAAGGAGGCTGAAAAACAGGCTTTCTATTACTTTCAAAACAGAAGGGGGTCGGGGATTAGGAAATGCCGAGATGGGAGAGGAGTTAGGTTTTTTTTTTTTTTTTTTTTTTTTTTTTTTTTAGTGCTGTCTGAAAGGGAGTGGGACAGAGATGGGATGACAGGACCAGAGCAGGCCATCAGTCATGGCTAGACCCCAGAGGAAGGACTCCAGGAGAAACTGCTATGGTTGCATTCTTGGTTTCCTTTCTAATTTCTCCTCGTTCTCAGGATCCATGCTGTAGGCAAGCCTTATCCTGCAGGAGGAACAAGTAGACATAGCCACAGCACCTCATACAGCAAGGCTGTGTCCTTGCCGCCGGGAGTGTGAGGGCTGGGATACTGTGCTGGCCGCTCATTTTTTCCATTCGTCTCCATTCTGTGCTCTCTTCCTTTCTTCATCTACAGCAACTGTACAGTGTGGCCCCTCGAAGGAAGGCATCATGTTGTTTCAAAGGTTTGGGTAGAGCGACCTGGGAAACCTTTAGACATTACCTGCTGATAGCATACTTCATGTTTTATAGATATGGAGCTTTTCATGATAAGCAAGCCTTATACACTTGATGTTAGTATTTCATTCGTTTCTCAAGGACACATACAACTCTCATATAGTATCATGTATCAACAAATATTTGTGCAGATGGCCTGGTCCAGCTGTGTCTGCTATTCCCTGCCTTCCCCCTTAGCTCTGTCCTTTATTCTAATCAGTAGGTTAGGAAATATTATCTGTTTACTGAATGCTCGCAACGTCATTTCTCGCATGGGATTTGACCATCCTGTTGCCGCTCCCCGCTGCCTCTACTACACCAGGCCTGGTTCCACAGTGTAGAGCCTCTGGCTGGTTCTCACAGTCCTTTCCCAGGCTTCCCCTGTGGGTGGAGTCACCTCAGTGGACACCTCACCTTCTGTCTTCCTGCTAAGTCTCTAGGGTTACCGCCCACCTACAGAAAACCCATTTCCTGTATGACAGAGGCAGCTTCTAGGTTTTAGCAGATCTGGTGCTTTAGATAGTCAAAGTCTGTTTGACCTTCTGGAATCCTATCTAGACGCCCATGCTCTCAGAAAACAGGAAAACAAGAAATGCCACTCCTCGAAGTCCTTTAAGTCCAGTTCCCTAGTCTCCCCCTTCTGTGCTGCATCTTTTGGTAGAAGGAATCATTCATTACACTCAGGCCTACCTAAGGAGTCAGCTATGAACTAATCAACTTCTGTTGCCCTGACTAACTGGGTCTGGATTTTCTACTGGCTGCTTGATAGCCTATAAGTCCAAATTGCTCTTCTCTAAAACCCCATCATGTATTTCTTATTTATTACCCACATGGCCATGTTTGCCACATACGGTAACAAATGCCCATGGTGTTGAACTTCAGGGGCCTTTTGGTTTCTTTTCTCATCTCTTTTCTGCTTCTCTGTCTTCTTTCATATGCCACGTTTGATAACACAGATGGGCAACTGTGACATGTCCATCCATGAGGCATTCCTCTGGAGCCATTTTTTTTTTTTTTTTTTTTGACACACCAGAATCACTGTCTCCACTGGAAGTCATGTTGCAATCAACTCTATCAAATGCTTCCTGCTGAACATACTTAGCAAGGTCTAGAGCATCACTAGGCCTTTCCTTGCTGCCTTCCCTGCATCTAGCATCGCGCCTGCCATGCTTGAAAAATATAAAAGAGGTAAATGAATGAATGGCAAATGAATGACAAGAATGAACAAGAGAGAATTAGAGAAAGCAGCTCTGGAGAACCCTGCTTCCTCAGCATCTTCTGTCCTGGGTTTGCCTGACTTTAGTGTAATTGTAACTAGTTGTTTCTGTGTGTCCCTGCTTCCCCAGCATCTTCTGTCCTGGGTTTGCCTGACTTTTTTAGTGTAATTGTAACTAGCTGTTTCTGTGTGTCCCTGCTTCCTCAGCATCTTCTGTCCTGGGTTTGCCTGACTTTAGTGTAATTGTAACTAGTTGTTTCTGTGTGTTCTCGGTGGTGGACTCTTAGTTCTGTTAGTTCTCTTAGTTCTGGTGGATTTCTGGGATGTAGGAGGTAAGCCACTTTGTTACAATACAAGCTTTGCCTTACTGTCCTAAAGGCAATGAAGCCAGCCAGCTTTATACTGAACCCTTGAATCCAAATAATGCCTTTCTCCTTTGAACTGGGTCCTCTCAGAGAGTTTGTTACCCTGCTGAAAAGCTATCTACCAGGTTGAAACTTTGTTGCTTTAGTTACTCTGCTATTTGCTTAACACTCACTTAGACTAATTTACCAAAAAAGTTGTCACCCGATGTGTACTGAGAGTTGAGATAGCACAATTTAAGAGTATAGTCAAAAGGTTCTTGTGCTCTGAAAAATGTGACCATCCTGTGACCATCTTGAATTTCCATTGGATCTACCACAAGATGTAGACGAATATTCACTGACATTTCATTAAAAGGAAATGAAATGTCTTAAGAGCTGATGCCCATAAACTTTATTATTTATTATTAGTACTATGTGTGTGACAGGGGCCACATGCATGGATCCTAGAGATCAAACTTGGGTTTCCAAGCCTGTGCATCAAGTGCTACTGCCATTGCGTTAATTCTGGTCAGGAGATTTTCTTAGGAGGCTTTCCTAGTAAGTCCAGGAACCTGCTGGCTTCTTACTGTTTTGCAATTAGATTTTCAAGTAAAAGTATGTTTGATATGTGTCCTGAAAAATCCCTTCCATTTTATTACCTAAATTCTCTTAAATAAATGTACATTTCCCTGAGGGTGGGAAAGAATCTATTTTATCTTTATAGTGGGAAAATTAAAACATAATTCACTATGATAGAACTCTGTAATATTTTTTAAATGCCAAAAGTCTGGACCAAAAAGGCAATTTAACTTTTAGTCATCTGTGACACTCATCCAAAGCCTTTGATATGATTTGTACTCGAGTATCAAAAGCTCTCATAAATACATGGTTACTTCAATAAATCCACCAAAATGTCTTTTTGTCATGTGAGAAAAAAAGCAAGTTTTATTTTCTGGCCCTACAATATTTTAAAGAGCTGTATTTTATTTATTTATTTATTTATTTATTTACTTATTTATTTATTTTGGCTTTATCTAAGTTTTGGTGAAGTCTTTGAAGGTAACTGAGAAGTATAATACATTGGGAATATTTTCTTTACTCAGAATTTAATGTAAATTCATTGCGTTTTTCAAATACAAACTCATTTTGCTGTGATTGCTATAATGCAAAATCTTAGGCTATGTTTCTTGACATAAATTTAATTACTTTCCATTTCAAACATATTAAAGAAAAAGATGTTTACATAAATCCATTCAAAACATAGAGGTTCTTTGTGCCTTTATGCCTAATACTATCTTTAGGCTGAGAAAACAAAAGAAATTTAGCAGACACAAACATATTTCCCTTTGGATGTAAGGAAGCAGGTAGTGGACATAATACATAAACAAACAATGCTTGCTTATTAGGATGATGACACTGATGTCTAGGGGAGAACTGACTACCATTGTTTTGATAAATGATTACATCAACTTTCTAAATACTTATCCTTACATCCATAGGTCACAGCTCCTAACTCTCATCAGAGAAACTCCCTATTTTGTTTTGTTTTGTTTTGTTTTCATGACAGGGTTTCTCTGTGTAGCACTGGCTGTTCTGGAACTCTCACTCTGTAGACTAGGCTGACCTCGAACTCACAGAGATCCACCAATCTCTGCACTCTGGGTGCTGGGATTAAAGGCACGCACTACTACTCCTAGAGAAACTTCTCCTTCTTCTTCTCCTTCTCCTCCTCCTCCTCCTCCTCCTCCTACTCCTCCTCCTTCTCCT
>NC_034591.1:42063240-42075676 GCF_900095145.1 Mus pahari
GAAGAAGAAGAAGAAGAAGAAGAAGAAGAAGAAGAAGAAGAAGAAGAAGAAGAAGAAGAAGAAGAAGAAGAAGAAGAGTATATGAAGTTGGGAGGAGGAGGTGGAGGAGTTCTGGAAAAAGTTTGAGCAGGAAGGAGGGTGGGAATGGTCAAAATACAATGTATGTGTATGTGAGCATTTCCAAAAATAGATACAATAACAATTCAAAAACAGCATTGAAAGGAATAAAAGAAGGGAGGAAGGAGGGAGGGAGGAAGGAAGGAAGGAAGGAAGGAAGGAAGGAAGGAAGGAAGGAAGGAAGGGAGAGGTTACTTCTAAGAAACAAACAGTGAAGGTAGAAACAGTGGAGGACTTTTTTCTGCTCCTCACATTTTAGTAGTGCATAACAGTTTTTCAAACCAATGTGCAGCTGGACGGCGGTAGTGAAGAGCACACGCTAGCCTTACATAGGACCTGGATTTGGTCCCAAGCACCGACACAGAAGCTTAAAACCAAGTGCAACTCCACTTCCAGGGGATTTAAGTGCCCTTTTCTGGCACCCAGGAACACCAGGCATAAATGTAGTACACATAAACATACATGCAGGGAAACACTCATACGTATAAAAATGTACACACAGCACAATAGTTGTGGAAGTAACTACACAACCTCTCATTGGATTTAAAGTCTACTCCATGAACTAGAACTTGGGCTGGTTGCTTAGGTGACTAAGAACCTAAGACTAGATAGACCATGGGCCTTAAGGAAAACCGAACGCTATTCTGCTAAAGGAACATAGCAATAAAATGATTGCTAACAACATTCTACTATATCTGTGGGTCAGTGTCTTGCTCACCCAGCATCAGAAAAGTTGATTCTTGCAACCGATGAGCACTCACATGGAACCTACAAGTAGACAATGTACAGAAAGTGAGAGATTTTAGAGAACTCCGTCCTAAATGGCGTATCATCTTGCAGTTCTTCCTCTACGGGCTCAGGAAGCTATGGAGAAGAGAAATTCAAGACAGGTATGGGCTTAGACAATGGATCACTACAAGAAAACCATTTCTTCAAGGCACGATAGAACTGTTACAATTGTGAACTCACAAAAACCTGCACCAGCAAGCACAGGGCCTGCAAAGGTTCAAGCAAGAAGGGGTCCCAGTACAGACAGGGAAAAACAGATGTGGGCTTCCATCCTAGAAGCTATCTGCAATTGACATCTGCTTGCAAAGGACAAAATGGTTTTCTCCAATGGAGTCCTAGGTATATAAAGCACACTTAAGAACAGGTCCTGTGCCCGGTAATCGAAGACCAACACAAGATGATCTCAATGGTATTTTTGTAGACTTTTTGTCTCATATTGCTTTGTTTGCGCATTTTCTTTCTTTCTTTTTTAAATTCTATGTTATAGCCTCTGATTTTGTGTTTTAATATGTTTTGTGTATCTGTGTTTCTTCATTTTTTTCTGGTTTGGATTTTTGTTCATTTGTTTTCTAAAGAAAAAAGGAAAGAAAGAAAGAAAGAAAGACAGAAAGAGAGAGAGAAAGAGAGAGAGAGAAAGAAAGAAAGAAAGAAAGAAAGAAAGAAAGAAAGAAAGAAAGAAAGAAAGAAAAAGAAAGAAAGGACACTGAGTTGCATAGGTGGGGAGGTAGGAAGGATTTGGGATAGGTAGAGGGACAGGAATCCATGATCAGAATACATTCCATGAAAATTATTTTCAGTAAAAAAAGGAAAAATGTGTACATAATAATTTAATACAAAGAGTCTTCTATTTGAATAATAAAAGATGATGACCCTGATAAAGGACAACATCACAAGCACAAGGATATAGTTTATTATAATTGTTTTTCACGACAGAGACCAAACCTTACCAATTTAGAGAATTCCTAATATAAAATGAGAGCTATACTACAATTTTATAATTCAATTTTACGTACGTTTTAGCATCATTTCATGGTAGGACATTGTGTTACTGGGCTTTTTCACATCAAATCATCATTTGCTTTCAACACAAGCTCACGAAGTCGGATTTGTTCTTTCATCGATCCATATGAAAACGTTTGGATGTAGACAGGTTAAAACACCCAGCCCAGTGTGTAAATGGAGCAGCAGAGCCAGAACTCAAGCCCGTGTTCTGATGATCAGCCAAGCTCTCCCTTTGCTCTACACTGCTCCATCAAACAGTCCCAGTCCTTTATTACAATTACAATGCTTTATCTAAGGTGATATAAAGATTTCAGATTTTTAAAAGTCTTTCCAGTAAACATAATGTACTCCTCCACAAAAGGATTCTCACTAGTCTAGCAGCTCAATGTCTGGGGAAGAACTTTACAAATCTCTCAATAAGAAAGCAGCAAGTAATTCAGGGGTTTGCTGCATGAAAACCTGTGCCTTGCTACATTCTGGTCGGCAGGGCTGTGAGCCTGAAGGTATGCTGGAGTGGGAAACAGCGGCAAACTGCATGGTTCCACTGAAGGTACTCCATCGAAACTGGCAGTGCAAGCACAAGTTCATTAGTTCAAGAGAATTAGTTCTCTCATAATCCTGCATTTGCCGGTGCCATCCACATAATTATTTGCAGTTTCTGTTTCACTTACGCAGCATGTGCACCTGTTATTGGACTAGCTAAAACTGTCCTTGCCCTTTGGTATTGGGCCACTCTGCTGATTCGCTGGGTTATAAATATTACAGGGACACATTTATACTACAGAATAAAGCAACATCGTTTTCCTGACAACCTTATTTCCTTTATTTGCTATAGTCTCAGATGTGAGTTAGAATGTTAGGACAAGTTATTGAGGTTATAATAAAGCATGACCAGTGCTTCTGCATTATTTAAAATGTGCCCAGTATAAGATATACTGGTAAAAGTTACAGTGCTCTTACTTAAATCGATGTTGGTTGAGTGAAGAAAGGAGTGGTAGCTCTCAAAAATGAAATGATGGAAGACCTTGAGACACGCTCTACTCATGTCCGATCCCCGCTCTACTTAAGCCGGCTGAAATAGAGGCGCGTCCTGTGGTTAGGGAAAAAATAGTGCGAGAAGAGAAATTCTGGAGCCTTGCATTTCACTTGAGTGGCACTGATATATTTGGAAGCATCTGTCTTCTCCCTTCACCCAGACGCCTGTTTGTATTCTTTGGCCTGGTGAGGACCAAACATTCCCTAGAACCCTGTTTGGGTCAGAGGACAGAGGCTATGCACAGTTCCACACACCCTTTATATGTTTACTTTTCAAATACATTTTTCTCAGGAGTCATGTCCCACTTTGTAGGTACATCCTTGGAGTTTAAATAGTGTGCTAGTTACTTGACAACTTGCCACAAACTAGAATTATTCGGGAAGAAGAAATTTGAGTGAGCTGATGTCTCCTTCAGATCGCCTTATAAACAAGTGGTGGTGGCGGTGGGTGTGTATTTTCTTGATTAATTATTGATGTGAAGACCTCAGCCTACTGTGGGTAGTGTCATGCCCAGTCAGGTGGTTCTGGGTTGTATAAAAAAGCAAGATAATCAAGCAGTGGAGAGCAACCCAGTAAGCGGTGCCTCCCAGTAAGCGGTGCCTCTTTATGGTCTCTGTTGTAGTTCCTGCCTCTGGGTTCCTGCCTTGAGTTTCTAAGTGGCTTCCCTCAATGAGGGGTTGTATCCTGGGATCCAAATAATCCCTTCCTCCCCAAGATGGTTTTGGTCAGTGTTTTATTACAGCAACAGGAAGCAAACTGGGACACAAAGCCTTTTCATCCATAAAATTACAATATCCTTCAGCAAGGGGGAAATCACTGCTGAAGTATGTTTTTCCCAAAGTGTCACCATACGGAAGGTGATTATGTTCTGTCGCTCTTGGCTGCGCTCCTCAGACTTGTATGGGTCACACATAGCTCAAATTCAGAACATTTCCTTGGCTCCTTACTCTGTACGATGATGCCTGACTATTTAGAAAACACGGGGCACAGGACTTGCTAGGTGGAAAGCATGGCTCTCAGTACTTTACCAGTCTTAACTCTGTCACCCTGGTAGCACCCCCAGAAGAGAGATACTGTCAGAGGTCACGTGAAGGTGCTAGAAAGCCTAGGTGACAAGATTGTGCTCTGGACTTTCTCTAAGCTTTGCTCTATACAGTCGCAAGCAGCGATACTTTGCAGCTGAGTTGTCTGTGTCTCATCCTTCTCCTCCCCCTTCCCCTCCCCTCTTCCCCCTCATTCCCCTCCCCTCCTCTCCCTCTCCCTCTCCCTCTCCCTCTCCCTCCTTCTCCTCCCCGTCTCTTGTCTTCATTTCTTGGAAGCCTCTTTGTGTACTCTGGCTAATATTGAACTGACCTTGATAGTCTTCCCTCCACTTCCGGAGTGCTGCAATTGGGTCTGTGTCACCACGCCCAGCTAAGTCTGTCTCTTCTTTCCATGGATAGCTTCTCTAAGAGATTTTGATTCTGCACTACAGCTCCTCGATTTAAACACCCTCCCTTGTTCAGTCGACGGCATGTACAGTGTGCTGGGGTAGACATTAGAGACAAACCAATGAGGTGAGCCTAGCTCTGAAGGAACCGACCTGGAGGAGAGATGTAGAATCCTTTCACAAGTCCTCATAGTGACAGACAGTTTTATGTCGATTTGACACAAGCTGTAGTCATCTGAGAAGAGGAATCCTCAACTGTAAAAATGCTTCCAGTAAGACTGGGCTGGAGGCAAGCCTGTAGGGCATTTTTTAAATTAGTGATTGATGTGGGTGGTGCCACCCCTGAGCTGGTGGTCGAGGTTTCCATGAGAAGGCAGGCTGAGCAAGACATAGGGAGCAAGCCCCCATATGGCACCCCTCCATGGCCTCTGTATCTTTTTTTTTTTTTTTTTGCATCCAGATTCCTTCCCTGTTTTAGTTCCTGCTCTGACTTCCATTGATGATGAACAGTGTGATATGGAATTATAAACCAAATAAGCCCTTTGTTCCCCAAATTGCTGTGGTCATGGTGTTTCCTCACAGCGATAGTAACTTTAACTAAGATGCTAATAGAAATATGCATCTCAATTAAAACTTTCAAAGATAGACAGAGATTGAATGTTTGGGGATTGGTTGGCGTTTGATGGATCGATGAGATGATAAAGGCTTTGTAAGCAGAAGGCACGGTGACATATAAAGAACAAAATGGGGAAGCAGGTACAGCAATAATTGGGTTCTATGACCAGTGATGGAAGACAGCTTCTAACAGCTTTGGGTGCTTGAGAAAAGAGTGGATTTAGGGGCTGGAAAGATGCCTCCGTGGTTAACAGCAATTACAGTTCTTCCAGAGACCAGAGTTTGGTTCTCAGTTTGATTCTCACGTGAGATGGCTCTCAATCCCCTGAATCTCCAGCTCCAGGAAACCCGGAGCTCCTCAGACACCACACATAAGCACACATAGCCACACACAGAGATGCACGAACTTAGAAAAAAAAAAACAAAAGATGAAGTGAAATCAACTCAATCCATTAGTGGAAATAATAAGAAAAGAAAAGAATGGAAATGAAAGGAAAAGAGAAGAGAAGAGAAGAGAAGAGAAGAAAAGAAAAGAAAAGAAAAGAAAAGAAAAGAAAAGAAAAAAGAAAAGAAAAATGATTAAATAGTAAAAACCACGGCCCTCTTATGCTTCAGACCCACTAAGTGGACAAGTTCACTGACGACTGCCATTTGAAGTGATTTCCTGTTTCCTGGGCAATGTGCAAAGAGACACCTTGCTGGTGATCAGGGTCACCTGAGTTATATCAGTCAGGGCAGAACAGATTGTAGTCCTTTGTTTATTCTAGCTTGACACCTGGCTTGGTGGCCAAAGTTGTTTTATGCTTAGGACTCATAAAAATCAAGTCAAGTCAAATCAAATCAAATCAAAGCAAAGCAAACCCAGGCAATGCAGTGAGGGAGGAGGAAGACAGACAGAGATCGCCATGCCACCCACAGACCTGCCCTCCAGTGCGGGTTTCAAGCAGGCCATAGACATCCACTTGCCATCGTACCAGGCAACACAGTTGAAGGATGCCACCCAGGGTCCCGTCAGCCGTGTGACCGACCAGTCTGCCACAGGAGTCACCACAACATGCAAGTATGTGGTGGTATGGAACAGAAAGAAAAGCAGAACAGCTGAAGCATTATGAAGAGAGACGAAGCTGGAGACGCCTGGGTGGAGAGGAGTAGCCTGTGGTGATGGTCAGCACTGCCACCTGCGGCCATGGTGAGGTAGGTCTCAGCCCAAGATGCTGCTGAGAGCCATGCGTGAGTCTGGCCTCATCTCTCAACAGCAACTCAGGAGAGCGCGCCCTGTGCCAAGCCCAGGAAGCACAGTGGAGCTAGCCCTGGTGGTGGGGCGGCCCAAGGGTACGAGTGTAGGAGAGCTGATTCCTCCACTTTTCTGCTGTGGGATGCAGAGACAGTGCCCCTCCCCCGCCAGCCGCTATGCAATGCAGTGAGGGAGGAGGAAGACAGACGGAGATCTCCATGCCACCCACAGACCAGGCCTCCAGCGCATGTCCAGAAAGCTGCCTACAGAGTCATGAGCTTGGGAGAGCTATCCCTTCCCCTCACTCAGGAGAGCAGGCCCTAAACCTCTCCTGGACAGCTTAGCAGAGCTGACTCTGGTGGCTGGGGCTCAGGTGAGCCAGTTCCAAGCTTGATGGCAATGGGAGAGCTGTCCCTGCCACACATCTATCTGCCTTGAGGTGGTAAGGGTACAGGGGCGTTGCCCTCTCCCACTTGTCCCTTGCCATTTGGGGCAGTTTGGAGAGCAGGCCCCTGGGTCATGAGAGCAAGTGAGCTGGCCCTGTCCATTGTCAGCTGCAGCACTCCCGAGAGCGGGCCCTGTTCCTCACCTGGGCAGCACAGTAGAACTGGCCCTGATTAAGGGGGAACAGGTAAGCTAGCCCCCAGGACAGAGTGAAGGAGAGCTGGCCCCACTACTGGACTGGTATGAGATGGTGTGGGTGTGAGCGTGATGCCCCCTCTCCCCATGGTCCATCATCTCCTATAGCAGTCAGGAGAAGTGGCCCTGTTATCTCCTTTGGGCAGTATGGTGGAGCTGGCCCTGGTGGAGGGGGTGCAGGTGAGCCAGCCCTGAGAGTGTGAGAGCAGGAGTGCTGGCCCATCTCCTCACAGGCTGCAGCACTTGAGAGAGTGGGCTCTGTACCTTGACTAGGCAGCACAGTGGAGCTGATTCTAAAGGCATGGGTGGGGGTGAGCCACACCCCCAAGGGCATGAGAGCAAGAGAGCTGTCCCTGCCTCCTGCTGATGGCAACATTGGTTGGCCTAGCCAGAGCCATGCTGGGGAGCTTGCCCGTATGTGCAGATAAGGGAGGGCCAGCAGGCTAAACAGCTCAGCTACCAGCCAGGTCCAGATCCAGATGTCTGAATCTGTCCACCCCAAAACCAATGTCATCTCTGAACAGTTGGGATGCTTGAAAGGGTCAATCCTGCTGATCCCAAGCTGCAGGATCTCCATGACACGAGGCAACAACAGGATGACCACCAGAAGTCATGATGAGGAGCCAATATTGGTGTCACAGAAGCCAGAGACATTGAACCAGACCAGTGGCTCACAGCAATAAACATTTGCAAGTGAAGGTGTGTAGAATACACTGTGGGACACAGTTGACACACCATAGCTTCCAAGATCAAATGTTTCATATGCTTTGGTATGTTGTTGGTGTTGTTGTTGTTGTTGTTGTTGGTGGTGGTGGTGGTGGTGGTATTGTTGTTGTTGTTGGTGGTGGTGGTGGTGGTGGTATTGTTGTTGTTGTTGTTGTTGGTGGTGGTGGTGATGGTGGTGTGTATGTTTTATTTTGGTGGGGAGGTTGCAAGGGCAAAGGGTGGATATGAGGGGCCTGGGGTGCATGATGTGAAACTCACAAAGAATCAACGAAAAATTAAAAAAAAAATAACAACAAAACAAACAAAGAAGTGATTCTGCTACTTCCCTGCCCCTTTCCATGGTCTCCTCTTCTTTGGCCTTTAATGCCTCTTGCATAAAGTCTACACTCAACATCGCCAAGACTAAGCTGACCACACTTTATCAAAACTTGTTCTTGAGTTTCAGAAAAGTCCTCAGTAAGTCTGCCAGTAAGAGATTATGCATGAATTTGAATTTCTGCCACTTTCTACTTGTGTATTCAAAACCACTTTTTATTCATGGAATAACCTAAGCACGGCGGTGAGGAAAGAAGAGTGAATGTTTGTGGGAGTGATAAGCTGCTATGGGAAGAACCCTGAATCGTTAAGTCTCAGCAGCTCTTGTAGGCTCATGAAGATGCCGCCAACCTTGCTCTATCGTAATTGAGAAAAACAACAGAGGATTGGTCAATTTTGTCCTCAACACAACAAAATACAAGACGAAGTCAACTTAGTCAAGCTTCCAGTTGCTGGGAAGGCATGGAAGCAGGGACATGAACTATCTGGTCATATGGTACATAGATAGATACAGGCCCAGAGAGATAGAAACGCACACGCTCATCTTGGCTTGCTTTTTTCTTATACACAGTTCAAAATCACAGCCAATGGAATGATACTGCCCATGTTGCGGAGGAGGCTTCCCGCCTCAGTTAACTCAATTCAGCAACTTCCTTTGTGCAAATGCCCAGAGGTTTGTCTGCCGTGTGACTCTAGATCCTGTCAACCATCAGTGTTCACCACCATAGATGGCCCTGACAGCCTTTCAGCTTTGCCTCTTATCAACAGTGTCCCCAGGACAGGTCCAGTCCTCTGATATTTGTCTAGATGTAATTAAAAGGTAAGGTGATTGGGACTCCTTTGATGACAGTCATTACTGTTAATTTACATTTACAGCTTCCCTGTCTTTTGAGGCAGCAGGTTTTCCCCCCAAAGAGCTCTCTGTGTTTTTAAACATTCATCTGCTCATAACAGTGAGGGCCATTCAGTTCACCTTCCGTGCCTGCCTACAATTGTCTGCATCCTTGTCAGGGTTTTTGTGTTTCATCCTTAGAGGAAATAGAAAGATAACTTTCGGGATGGCCTTCAGTGGAAATGTACTGCTTTTTTTCACCCTGGATTTTTATGCCCTTTTTTTCCCCCCTTAGATTGAAGAATCGATTGAGAGACACTTCGGCAGTCACAGCAGAAGGGCCATCCTCCACAGACCTCCTTCCTATGGCAGAGCAGAGCTTCAGACACACCAGCACCTTCTTGCTCAGCATGGATACAGCGTTGTCACTGTGGAAGAAAGGCTTGGTGGTGGTCTAGGTCCGGAGCTGCTGGACCAAGGTTAGAATAATAACTAACTCTCAAAGTTACTCGACATACGAGCAATGTTCCTTATTTTCTTCCTTTCAAACTGTTAAAAAAAAAAAAAAACCAACAAGATTTTATCCATGATCAAATATCTCATATCATATCCTCAGCTTCTGTGTCTCTTTTTATTACCTTTTCTCAATCTTTAGTTAGATCCCTTTATTCTTGAAATTATTCTGTTTGTATTTCTGGAGCATTTTTGAGTCACATAGCCCATATTTAAATGCTACATTAAAAATGTTTATGTTTATGAGTGTGAATACATATTCTGCCTAGCACCAAACTGCTCCATATTTTAAGAAAATTGCCACTTCATTTGACTGCAAGTAGAATGTGCTGGAAATTGTTTTTTGCAAAGCCAGTCAAAATGGGATTCGCAGATGGCTCTAAATATGAGAATGGCGAGGGCATTTATTATGCACGCCATTAGTCATCACATGTTTTCATCTCTATCATTTGGAGAGAAAATTAAGAGACAAGTTGTTAAATAAATTATTTGAAAGAAAATTAGTAGATGATGAAGGTTGAGAGGCCAAAAGACAAACAGCGACTAGCTCTCTCCAGCAGCTGAACACAGGGCAGGTGCTGGGCTCAACTTTAGACTCACTACCTTATTCAACACTCTCTGTCGCTGCCTGACCAAGAGTGAGAAAGGTGAATTCCTTCACAGTCCAAGAGAGGAAACTGTGTCTTTCCAGGAAATGGCCCATAGTGGTGTGAGGAACGGATGGATGGGAGGCCCTGAGTCCCGCTCTAATTTCCTGTGTTCTTCTTTGTCCCTTTGCTGCCTTAGTCTCTTGTGGCTCATTATCCAGCACCGAACTCATGGGAGATACACTAATGCGGACTGTGCATGCAGCATAAGCCAGTCACGTTTTCTTTTTTATAATGACACAGTGTAGCTATCCCTCAGTGCCCACAGAGCATTGCTTCCAGTGCTCCCTGCAGATCCCCCAACTCCCTTCTGTGAATAGTCTTTGCGTATAACCCTCCCACCTATTTGGAATCTCTTCTAGATCATGTATCATACCTAATGCGATGAAAATATAACACATATAGTGATTACACATAGGGCATTGTTCAGAGAATAACAACAATGAAAAATGTTCACTTTCGATGCAAATGTGAGAACAAAAAAAATCATCAAAGTAGAATTTGTGGAAGTGGAATGGTAAATATGGGAAGGTTGTGTGTGTCATCTATTTTCTTTTATTTTCATAAGAAAGGAAAAGAGATCATTTGAATTGACTGCGGTTTTCCATGGTAGCTTCCTTTGGTTGAGAATAGTCAGATGCTGGTGTCCAAATACTCTTGAAGCAAGCTGGCCTCTCAGGAAGTGTGGGATTCCTTTCCTGGCTTGTGGGGATGAAAGGAAGTTGGGAAGAAGTTACTTGAACTTGTTCACTCTTCACACTTGACTGGTGAAGGTCTCAGGATCTAGAACACATGGAGATCTGTTTGATGAGAAGAAAGGTACTCTTAAGGTGTTGAGAATATTATTCGTAAGGCAAGCCTCGGAGAATGCAAGATACCGGTCTCTGTCTTATTGGAGTGGCTTAGAAATCCAAGCCATTTCTAAGCCAGGGGATTATAAATAAGAATAAAACATAAATAAGAAAATATATTTACAAATAAGAAAAAAAAACACAAAGGAATATGTAAGCCCTGGGATGTTGACAAGAGCTGAAAATACAGTTGGTGGCCTTTTTTGAGTTTCGCCTGGCTTAGTTCTATTATAACCGAACAAGCTAAAGTCGTGGAACATTTGGAAGTGACATCATTAAAACCTCATTAGAATATGCTTGGATAAAGAAAATATACAAAATGATTAGCATCTCTCTTATCCCACACCGAGTGGGGTGACTGCCTAGCACTCCCACGCCTGTGACCAGCATTCCTGATGGCACGCTAAGTGCCCCTGATGGCACCCTAAAATCCCTATATTCCACCATGTTTTGATGCTGCCCCTGACTTAGTATGGATACAACGTGGATCATCTGTGCATTTCACCTTCAATTCAATTTTAAACTTCTCCAGCTGCAAAACAGACGGATTGCATCACCTCTTCCACTGGATGTCTGTGGGTCCGTTTTGACACAAACTAAGGAGGATTGTTCTGCAGCCTCCAAGTAGGACGAAAGTGCAAAGGCAGCTCGAAGCAATAGAATCTGGCAGCCCAAGTTGCTCCGGGGCCTGATGACCAGGGATAACTGTGTAATGTCACCAGCATTCATCACGTGGGAGCTGACTCAATTCCCCTTTCCACAGTCCCCAGCTTTAAGCGCATCTTCTCAGCTTATCTTTGCATTCTTTTCCTCTGTCGCCACCAGCAATAGGATCAATTTCGCACAGTATGTGAAGTATGAAAATTGATTCTGGTTTTTAATTTTTGTTTCCACTGTGGAACACCGTGCAGAGAATACCTGAAGTAAAAAGACCCGGTGATTCAAATCTAACATATACGGTATGTGGGATTAAAAAGGAAATGACAACTTATTTTATATGAACCCCAATTTAACCTATAAGCTGTGTTTGAATTGCACATACGACACAGTCTACGGAAATGCCTCTTCCGAATGGGTTTCTCGAGTTTCTTTTGCTGGGACACATTTACAGCCTCGTTATTTTACCTCCTGCGCATGAGCAGAACAGGAAGTTGTACTGCTGTGTGTGAGCTTAGGCCCCCGAGGCTGAGCGGCTAGGAAGCTGAGAGGACTCTGAAAGACCTGGAGCCCAGCCCCGTCCTTCATGCCCTTTACTCTGCTTTTGCACTTCCTTCCTGGGACTAACCCGCAGTCTGAAAATAGGACGTTAAAACCAAAGTATGCCCAGGCAGCAGAGGGCACAGCAGCAGGCTGATGTGTTCATAGAGAGCGTGTGTGGACCAAGGGACATGAGTGCGAGACCTGTTTTCTCCTTTTGAAAACAGGCATGCTGTTTCTACCTGCTCTTCTCTCCTGCCCTGACTTTGCCCCGATCACTCTGCCGACCTCTCTTTTTATCCATCTTTGAAGGAAAAGGTGATCTTTTCCCAGTTTACAGCCACTTTTAAAAGTCTTTACAGGAGCTGGGCGTAGTGGCGCACACCTTTAATCGGGAGGCACTCGGGAGGCAGAGGCAGGCGGATTTCTGAGTTCGAGGCCAGCCTGGTCTACAAAGTGAGTTCCAGGGCAGCCAGGACTATACAGAGAAACCC
>NC_034591.1:42075770-42083228 GCF_900095145.1 Mus pahari
TTTACAGGATGATAAAAAATAGAAACAATTAGGAAAAAATATGTAAAAGGATCATAGGCCAGACAGACAACATTCTACTCTTAGATGTAATCTGTACTAGTAGAGCAACTTCGGGTTTGTTTGTTTGTTTGTTTCAGTTTTCATTGTATTCTATGTGTGCAGGTGCTTTGCCTGTGTATACGACCATGTACTGCTTGTGTGAATGTTGCCCCGATAGGCTAGAGCATGAGTCAGATTCCCTGGAACTGGAGTTACAGACAGTTGTGAGCTTCATATGTGTGCTGGGAATGGAACCCTAATCCTCACCAACAGCAGCCAGTATTTTTAACCACAGAGCCATCTCTTTTCCCCCTGGGCTTTGTATTTTATTTCTTAATTTATTTTTATTTTTTAAAAATTCTATTAAATAAACGCCATGTAAAAGAAGTTAGCCGTATCAGGTCATAAACTAGTATATGAACGTTATGGATTGGATTCTCCTTCCCTAGCGGTTAATTCCATTCTTGGGGCATACGAGAAATTGATGAGTCCTTTGGGAAAGAATATAAGCTGGGACTATAGAAGACATTTCAGTTCTGGATCTCTGTTAATGGTAGTTGTAATATTTACTTCTAAGTAACACGTGGATGGGCTTAATCACTTTCTCCAGCCTGTTTGAGAGGAAGCAAATACAGCCCTGCCTACATTTTATCTCGTTCACACTTTTGGGATGAGGCTTGAATTGTATATGCTAAGAACACATACATGTGATTCTTACATGCAGACAGGTTAGGGACACTGATCTAAGGGGTAGACGGTGGGCTCAAGGAGCAACAGTTCTCAGGATTAGATTTTAGAAAGAAAAAAAAAATACACAAAGCCCTGCTTGCTGCCGTGCCATTGTATTGATTATAATTCAACAGTGTAGGTGTTTACAATCATCATCTAATCTTTACACTGGCTTTGAGAACAGTACAAGGACAATTGTCCTTTTAGAGCTAGGTCTATAAAATGTCACAGATAGAAAACATACTTTCATGGCCTTTCCAATCCCTTGCTTTCGAAAAATAGACCATATGTCCTTGCATTCTGGGGAACATATAATTCTCTAAGGAAAAGATCCTCTCTCTCCCGCCACTTGGGTGCTATTTAATAAATCAGTAAGTTAGGGCACAGTGGCCTAAAAGAGAATAGATGTTTTATATAACACATGGAAGTTTATAAAAAAAAATAGTAGAAGTTTAAATAAAAGAAACTGCCCCAAGAAACTGACTCTGGGTAGTTTTTATACTGAATCAGAATTATTCCTGCATACTCAAAGAGTTTTCAAAACATTGTGCGCTTTGACACTCTGTGTGCTACAGTCCAAACCTGGTCTCGAAGTTACAGAATTTGAAAAATATTATTGTTTACTTATTTGAGGGGTTTCTATGGAATCCTTTCTGAAAAAAAAAAAACAAACAAACAAATAAAAGTAATAGGCCTTACTTGCCAAGGTTGGCCAAATCTGCTCCATTGCCTGTTTGTGCAAATAAAGCTTTATTGGAACACAACCACACTCTTTTGTTCTCATGTTGTGTTTAGCCACAATGGAGTTTCTTAGTTGTAATAGACATTACATGGTCTTACACCCTAAAATTTATATGGTTTAACCTTTATAGGAAAGTTATTTTCACTGATGTATCTAGATGGGTAAATAAATGGATGTAACTTGATCCAGTAATAAGCTGACGATTGGAACAGACGAGGTTTGAGATCATTTGCTATTTTTTAAGCTGCAACAAACTTCATTCAGGAAGAATTCTTTGGCTTGCAATAAAGCATGTAATAAGACAACTACCAAAATGGAGACATAAAATTAGGACCCACAGTGGATATTCCTTCTTAGCTAAAATAATGTAAGCTAAGCTTTGCTCCGAAATCTCCAGAGATCTAGAGCAACAACTGAAAGTTTGCAGGAAAAAAGAAGCAGGTGTTAAGCCACTCCTTCCAGCCTCATATAGGACTCACTAATATATATATATATATATATATATATATATATATATATATATATATCCAGATTTTAAAGAGAAATATAAATAACAGTAAGTAATGCGATGGTTTGGGGTCTGGAGAAACATTTTTATTGAAAAGTAAATTCCATATTGTGGTTCTTACAGAACCCTCCAGAAGGGGCTGGAGTATCCTGTGTCTGTGGGCTTCAGTGAGATCATGGTTATGAGAGGCAGGGCCTTCCATCACAAGTACTGCTCAGCCTTTGTATTGACATCCAACTTGACCCATCATGGTCTAAAAGATCACCTTCTAAACCAGGCTCTAAGACAGCCTCTTCATTCCTGACATAATTTACCCAAATGTGATCTTTGGAAATATGATAAAAGACTTAGTGTATGGAGTGACAGATACAGTCACTAATTAATACAAAAAGTATGGTAAAGAAGAAAAAACTACTCCCTTTCCTGTTTCATGTCTACTTTTCTTCCTTCTTCCCTCCTTTCCTCCTTCCTTTGCATGTGCCCCTCCCTCCCTCCCTCCCTCCCTCCCTCCCTCCCTCCCTTCCTTCCTTCCTTCCTTCCTTTCTTCCTTCCCATTCCCATTTCAATCTTGCAACAATTTTTTTGCTTAAGCCTCGTGAGTACAAGGGTTATAGGCATGAGCCACCATATCTGGCTTGTTTAATATATTTTGGTCCTCCTATATTTTAAGTTACATTAACTTGTTCTTTCAAAATTGTCACATAGACATAGGTTAGACCCAGTGATGTGAGTGTGTACGTGCATGTGTGTGCTCACTTTGTATCTAAGTTTGAAAGGTTTGTTCAGTGACTACTCCTCAAAAGCTGTTTCTTAAGGTTAAATAGACAGGCGCTCCCTTGCAGATGTTTCTTCAGCATCTTACTCTTTTGATCTTCATCTAAAACGCTCACGCTGAAAAGTCTATTCAAAGTTTTCTTCACTGTACTGACCTGCAAGTGTTATCGTAGTTCCTTCTGCTATTGCTGCGATACGTACTTCAACCGGAGCGGTCTGTGGGAGGTAGGCTTTGTCTTCACCCACTGTTCAATGTAGAGTCATTATGGCTGGGAAGTCTGGAGGAAGGAGCTTGAAGTAGCTGCTCATATGGCCGCCAACATCAGCATCAGAGATTGCTGAATGTAGCAACTGTCCAGCATCCTTTCTCTACTTACAGAGTCTAGGATCCCAGCCAGGGAATGGCACCACCCACAGTGGGCCAATCTTCCCATATCAATTCACTTAATACAGTAAGGATGATCCCCGGCAGGCATGCTCAGTCTTGTCCCCTAGATTCTAGATCCTGTCTAGTTAATATTAACCATTAATATTAATATTATAATTAATATTAACCATTCCTAGTACTAAGGGCTTAGCCACCCAAACTTCTTCTGTGGTAGACTATAGACTCTGGTGATCAAAAATATAAGCTATAGAGTAAGACAGAAGCAGAGTTGTGGTCCCCAGGCTTGGCTTAACATTCTTACTGAATAAAAACATTCAAATTGACTCTTGAGCATAGTCTGTAGTGAGACTCTAGGAATGGGGATAATATAGCTATTGTGGGATCTAGTTACAGACAGGAGAATATGATGTTCCTCTGTGGGAAAGTAGATGTAAAATGTGACCTGGCATATGAATGTGCTGCTGGGGTTAACTAAACAGTCTAGATGTTTTTACAATTGGAAGATCTCAACCTACATGTTCTCCTGAGTCTGGATTGGATATATGAAGTTTAGACACATTATCTTAGAATAGCCTAAACTTATACATAGTCTGAAAATTTTCCAAATACAGAAACGTATATTTCTGCTGATCACTTAAAATCATTCCTGCCATATAGAAGATACATATTTATTGACTATAGGAAGAAGTAAAGATTAAAAAAACACATCACTTTTTAGGCTTCAAGACTGACTATCTCATAAAATTTGTCTTATAATTTAGTTTGTAAAATATTTGTTACTTATTTTGATTTTTTTAAAGTAGGGTTTCTGTAGATAGCTAAGGCTGGCCTGGAACTCAGTATATAACCCAGGCTGGTCTCAAACCCACACTCCCACTTCAGTTTCCTTGTATTACAGGCGTGCGCCTCCACACTTGGCTTTGTTCTTTATTCTTACATAACCTTAGAAGAACACTAATGTTCCACTCATGGACTAATCTGGTGTCGTGGCAAAAAATCATACAAATGTCACAAGGGTGATCCATGCAGCCTGGGCTTCATATGTCATCTAAGTGCAGACTGGAGACTTTTCTCTACTGCAATCTTTGGGCAGGGGGATGGAGGAGCATCCAAGAGTCTCTTCCCTTCTTTGCCTGTTGCTTTGAGGAGAGGCCAGACGAGTTCAAACACTTATGGCTGTCTGGAGGAAGGAGCTTGAAGTAGCTGCTCACATGGCAGCCACCAGCAGCAGCAGAGATTGCCGAGTATAGCAACTGTCCAGCATCCTTTCTCTACTTACAGAGTAGATGCAGGTACTCTAAGCTTCGCACAGGTAAAATGGACACTCGAATCCCAGGCCGAAAAGTCAGAGCAGGCCATGCAGACTTGGAGAGGCCACATTCTTAGACATGACGGTTCATTCTCTGAAAGTTAGAAAGGTAGCGAACGGTGTCTTCTAAAGATGTTTTCTAGTGAAGAGAATGTGAGAGTGAGAATATAGGTTTTGATTTTATGAACCTAGAAAGCAACAAGAATGATTCCATATTGTCCCTAGGACAATGTCCTCTGTATTATTCTTGGCAGTTGTAATGTTAAAGGCAAAATGCAAAAGATCTATTTTGTGCTATTCCAGTATTTTCCTTTCACAAAATATATGTCATCTGTTGATCTCTTTTATATATTTTTATCTATTTAAGTATTCCCCTCACCCACACATACACCCCAGAGCTGAGGATGGAAGTCAGGGCCTTGCGCTTGCTAACCAAGTATTCCACCACTGAGCTAAATCCCCAACCCTGTCATTTTGTCTGTTTATTTTTTTTTAAAAAAAGATATATATTTTACGAGCTAGGATTTTCAAAATGTATTCTTCACTCAAGCAAAAGACAAAAAAAAAAAAAGAAAGAAAGAAAGAAAAGAAAAAGTATCATAAAATTCCTCACTTTCATAACATCCAGGTACTGTTTAGAAGATCAAAGTTTTAATTCACAGAGTTGTACAGTGCCTAAAGGAGAATAGATATTTTCTCGGAGTTGTTGACCTGCTTTCAGGGTAGACTCCAAATAATATGTTCAGAAAATTCTGACAGAATATATATATATTTTTTGTCAAGTCAGAATTATTTACAGATCTTTGAAGAAGATATATTTCTCCGGCTGTAGCAGAAATCAGAATGTGGCAAGAATCAGAAAATAAAAACTAGTGTATTCCTATTGCAAAAACTCTTTCTGGGAAACCCTCATGTAGCCAAGCCAATATTTTGCATTCTCGTTTTAAGAAGAGGATTTCAAGTAAGGCTTGTTTGCAGTAAGTCTAGACTAAGGGTGAGCATGTGTAACCCAGTCAGAATTGTCCTAACGGAAAAGTCCGTCTCTCGAGGTCAGAAAGTTTGGATGGAACAGAAGCAAGTTGAGATACAGTTGAGAGTTCAGTTACCGCATTGTATAGGAAGACTAGTAAATTCCACCTTCCAGCTTATGATGGAGAGAGAGAGAGAGAGAGAGAGAGAGAGAGAGAGAGAGAGAGAGAGACTAGATAAAACGTTAAGCCTCTTGTTAATGGGGAACTTTTCTTTAGTCTTAGCCTCCATCTGTCATTGTATGGTCAGAGGATGAGAATGCAGAACAGGAAGGGATGGAAAATCACTGGTCTGGCCCACTTCGGAGCTGGTCCACTTAGGCTGTGTGTACATATGCACTGCAGGCGCTTCCACTGATAACTGAAAACCCAAGAGTCTAGTGGACTTCTCATTCTTTTTCCTTTCCCTCCCCCACTACCAGCACTTCGTTGTGCTCCTGGCATTAATTTGCTGTGTAACTATTTAGCAGGAAGACAAAAGAGCAAAGGTCACATTTAAAAAGGCGCAGCAGTGTGTTTTGCCTGGTCGAGGTTTTCCCCTAAAACCCACCTCGCATGCGCTTTTTATTATGTGAGTAATGGGCTCAGGGTAGTAGAGGAAGTGCTTCTGAACTTTAACTAATCAAACCGGGCTTAAAAAAAATGTAAGAAATGGAATCAAAGAAACTTATAAAGCTGTGCCGTTCTATTTTATTGTATTATGACACTCTGTAATTGTGTGCCCAGGTTTATTGCTATTTTCCTCGGTGCTTATGGAAATACTGATGTATTTACAACCAAACAGAATTTGTTCCTTTAATTGGCACAGGGGAGCACAAGGTACTGTTTATGCAGCCTTAACTCCGTTGACTTGTTTATACTTGAGTTCAATTTACTGTAACTTTGCAAAATCTTTCTTATGTATAAAAGTTGAGCTTGGAGCGACCTCCTGTTTGGATGCTTCCTGTACCCTCCACGTACAAAGGAAACAGAAAGCCAATGTCCTTTGCTCTCTCTCTCTCTCTCTCTCTCTCTCTCTCTCTCTCTCTCTCTCTCTCTCTCTCTCTCTTTTAAAAAGCATGGTCAAAACTAAACTGATTCCTTAAGTGAATTCATTCTTGAAAAGAAAATAGCAACCAGATGCTTACTGAAGTCGTAGCGTTTCTCCCTCAAGCCCAGCTTCTTTGTGAATGTTTGATCTTCATAGGAACCAGACTGGGTATATGAGTTTTCCAAAGCTGGGAACTATTTAATAATACTTTGAAGATATGTTCTCTCAACTATTTTGTTCAGCGTACTTTTTCTCAACTTACAGCTTTTTGTTAAAAGATACAACATTGAAGTCTTTATGAATAATTTATTTCAAGGCTTTATTCTTTTCTTACAGCTTCAGAATGGAAGATTTACAAACAATAAATTAGAATTTTTTTTTTTTTGCCTTAGAGTAAAACTTCTTTAAATGGCAGATGTGATTAGCAAAAATAAGTAGTATCTGCACTATATTTAGATTGAGGAAAGACTCCCAGAAAGAAAAACAAACTCTCATCTGGGAGCTTTCAAGGCACAGTGTTTGTACACTGTCGGGGAGGGGGTGCGGGGGGCTGGGACTCTAAAGAGCATGTGCCCGTTTCACTAATGAGGATTCACTAATCACTTCATTAGCGATTAGATGCCTGAACTATTTGGACTATTTTTATTCCAATTTAGGAGTTTGGCAACCTCACACCATAGTCCCAAATCTACCGGTTAATATTGTACAGCTTTTACTTTCTAATCTCAGTATCATAACACTGTTGAAACTGCCTCAAATAAGTTTTTGAGACTCGAATTTCCTCAAATAAATTAAGATCATTACCCCTTGATGTCCTTCCAAAGGTTTCAGCTTCTCTACCTAGCTGAGGAGCTCTCTCTCGCTCGCTCTCTCTCTCTCTCTCTCTCTCTCTCTCTCTCTCTCTCTCTCTC
>NC_034591.1:42083253-42098500 GCF_900095145.1 Mus pahari
TGTGTGTGTGTGTGTGTGTGTGTGTGTGTGTGTGTGTGTGCTCGCGGGTTGCCATGCAGCCTACAGTTAAAGAAACCGAGTTGAGGGCAGAAGATGCCTTCTCTTTGGTGGTCCCACTCAAACTCAACTCCTGTCTTTTACCACACCTGATTTCTGAATGCACACTTTCAAATCCCACCCCACCCCCCAAAAAAACACCAAAAAGACAAAAACCAGAAACAAAACAAAACAAAACAAAAAACAAAATCTCCTTTTGATACAAAATCCAGACACTGCCTTTATGAGTGAGTTAATTTCAGTGTAAGGACAGAATTGAGTGTGTTATATCAGTGTTTGTTAAAAGCTATATAACTATTTTTAAATTATTAAATTAAATGTTGATTCAAATTCACTGAGATAATCTCTCAGTTCTCTTAATCTTATCCTAGAATTCTCAAATCTGGCAAACATCGACAAACCAAAAGCCATTTTTGTCCTGGGCAGGAGCTATGGAGTGGACGTGTTATTAATCCTTTTCTCGTTGAACTGTTCATGCTGTCTTAGCTTTTTGTCTTCCATTTTTTTATTGTTGCTTATACATATATATTTTTAATGGCTTTTCCCAATACTACTTGGTCTTGGAAAGGCAAATAGGGTCTAACATCTGGGGACATGAATTCTCCGTTTGTCAGCACTCATGGTTTGCCTATAGCTTTTCATCTAGGCTTGATACCCCATGAGAGTTCTCTTAGCCATGTTTGCCTGTCAGTTGGTATTGTTATTGTTTGGGTCTTATTTAGGCAGCCACATTGCTGAGCTGTTCTGTGAATGGCTTCCCTGTTATATCTTAAAGACACAATCTCACGGTGGACTGCCTGATCCTCCGGGTCTTACACTCTTTCTGCCCATGATGGTCCCTGAGCCTTCCTTAGATGTAGAGGTTCTGTTGTAGATATGCAACAGCACAATATTGGCTCTTCTGTCTTGGCTGTAACCAACATCTGTCTTATTGGACTAAAACCTGTTAAACAGGAAAGAAATTAAACAAGCACCATAAACTTAGCCTATGGCTAACAGGGTCATAAATCTCAGAGGAGAATCTACTACTTTTGTTTTTTCCTAAACCAGTATAATTCTGCATTCTAAATGCTTACCCTTATATCCATGAATAACTGTAGCTCTTAGCCCTCATCAAAGGAGCTTCTTTTTTGGAGAAAACAAAGACTACAACGGTTTCCTCCATCTTTTTTTTTTTTTTAAAGGAAATGTCCATGGGGATTTATTATATGTGAGTTCACATTGAAAGGACACTGGTATCATAAACAAATTGATAGCATATTAACTTGTGAAGCAGTTATTTACCTTTGAGCTTTCCTCTGAGTTGGAGCTTTTTAAAAAAAAAATTATTTATTTTTTATTATTAGATATTTTCTTTATTTACATTTCAAATGCTATCCTGAAAGTCCCCTATACCCTCTTCCCCCCCCCCCTGCTCCCCTACCCACCCACTCCCACTTCTTGGCCCTGGCCTTCCCCTGTGCTGGGTCATATATAGTTTGCAAGACCAAGGGGCCTCTCTTCCCAATGATGGCTGACTAGGCCATTTTCTGCTACATATGCAGCTAGAGACACGAGCTCTGGGGGTACTGGTTAGTTCATATTGTTGTTCCACCTATAGGGTTGCTTTTAAACACCCTCTTCCTTGCATTCTTCCTTCAAATGTATCCTCTAAAGCATCCATCTAGACCATCCCTTTTGCTCCTTGTCTTGACATCCCATCGATATCTTTTTCTACTTTGCAAGCTCAGTCATTTACTTACTGAATGCAATCCTTAGATAATGTTAAGTCATAATCTATCTTTTATAGGTAGAATTTTGAAAGGTAAGCAGTAGGTTAGAAAGGCACTGTTTATTTGGTACCTTGCCTGAACACATGTGACACAGAATGGACACACAGAATGGATATTGTCAGCAATATCTCTTGTTCTTTCCTGACATGTTTCTGTACTTGGTTCTATATTGCATTTCCCTCTTAGGGTATATAGCTCAGTGTAAGACCCTCTCATTCCTCAACAACACATGTCCGTCACTGATCCCTGTACTCGATGCCTCTGCTAGGGCACCACCATCCTGCAGTGGCCTTGCTGTTCTCTGTGTGCACCTTTTATTTGCTTCTTAAGTAAAACGAGTATTTCCTAACTTGGGGTATAGGCATTTCTATACCGTGGTGTCTAATGCTTCCATATCTCTGCTATAGTCAGCCTGTCCACACCTCTGAATAACTTAAGGAAATTAAAATATTTTAAGCCAATGCCCAGGTCTCACTGCAGGAAATTAAATAAAAATTTGTTGGGAAGGGACTAGAGGTAGATATCATTACTTTTTAAAATGGTTTTCCTAATTGCATTAACATATCTTTAGAAGGGTGAACTATAGCAATTTATTCGATCACATTTCAAAGCCTTCTACTTGGGCTTGCTGTCCACAGTTTTGTTTCCTAGTGTTTCCTCTTACATAAATCTAGGGTTTTTTTTTTTTTTATTTTATTTAATTTTCTCCAAGTAGAAGGGTCACATAAAAGAAACTAGTGAGAGACTTGTTCCCACATCCTTTCTGTAGGCTGGCCCCCACCTGATTTAAGGACTTCCTACAAGGTCTCACTTAATAAATATTTCAAACCACTTCCCTCCATTTCAGTAGGGCCCGGGATTCCAATACTCAAACCTTTGTGGGACATAAGAATCATACACGAATCATAGTATTTCCAGCATTTAGTTTCTTAAACTCTAAGAGTGCATTATTTCCCCCATAACTGTTTCTTAAATTAAAAACAATAGATATATTATCTGAGACCTCCTCATACTTCTTCGATACATCTGTGGTGCCTAGAGAATGTTTTATATTATTTTTAAAACAATTTCACATGTTTATCTTATCTCTCCTTCTATAGCATAAACAACACAAACTGACAATATTTTATTACCCACTTATGTGGCATTCCCCAAAGCATAGAATCTCACAATACTCAACAGACACACATGTAGCTATCTCAAGAAAAGAACTAACCCCTCACCTGGTGGGGGCTCTCTGGAACCTCAACACAACTTCCCTTCTGTTCTACCAAAATATTGATAGTAACCTTTTAACGACCATAACAATTTTCAGTTCTTTCTTGAGGGAAAAAAAATGTGAAAGGCATATATGAATCTTATCATTTATGTAACAAAATAGTCCCCTAGGAAGGGAGAATTCTTGGAATTAAAAAATAATCTTTGTAGCGTGCCACTTCCTTATCAGACTGATGAAGCAGAGACTGAGGGCACAGAAGATGGAGAAGTCTTGGGTGGAGCAGGCTTGCATCTCCATCAGCTAGCAGCGTTTTTTTTTTTTTTTTTTTTTTTTTTTTTTTTTTTTTTTTTCTGATTATCACCAAGTAACCGGAATGCCTGCTTGTTTACTAAGAACATATGTTGGTAGAGCTCCGCTGTAGTTCCTGCTGATTTGCTGGGATCATCATTCTCAGACTCTGCATGCAGCAGAACTGTCTGGAAGACTTGCTAACTGGCAGACTGTGAGCTCAGCTCTGAGAAGATCTGACTCAGTGGGGATGTGAGGCAGGTTAAGAATGTGGATTCCTGGCAATGCTACATTCTGGTCCTCTTGAAATCACCGCAGTAAGTGTTCTGCTACTGTGAGTTATCAGCATGATTTATCCATATAGCTACCTTGTCAGAAATAATGAGAGCTTACCTTCCCATTGGTTTATTTTCTCAGAGATGCTTATTTAATACTTGCCCATCTTCAGGAGAAATGACATATCAAGTTCATCAGCAAGATGTTATTTTGCGTGATGCCTGAAATATCTAATTTGTAGATGTATACAGCATGAAAAAAAACACAATAAAACCTATTTTCCTTATTTTATAGAAATAAACCTGATAGCTATTAAATAACCTTTTTTTAAAGGTAGAGATTTCTCTGTTTAGCCTTAGCTATCCTGGGACTTGCTCTGTAGACCAGGCTGGCCTCAAACTCAGAGATCCACCTGCCTCTGCCTCCTGAGTGCAGGGATTAAGGTCTTAGACATCACATCCAGCGGCCATTGAATATCGTTAAGGCAATGTGTCTTACAGTCATTTTGAGTTTAACATTATGAAGATTCATGTCAACTTCAAAACATTTTATTGGAATTTTGAAGCATTTTGGAAGATACACAGTGGGTGCAAAGGTGTCTGCAATCTCAGAGAAGTCTGTTTCTTTACCTTTGTGCATATTCTATCTGTATTGCTTAGGAAGTTAGAACATCTTTATGTTTAGGACAATGTTACATGTTTATGGTAGAATATTCAGCAACAAGAAAGACATTGAAAATTACTGTGAACCCCATCACTCTGCCACATAACACACAATGATGTGTGTTTCTAGGCAATCCTGATGGTGTAACACACACACACACACACACACACACACACACACACACACACCAGTTCTGTTATCTCCCGCTTGTTTAGATATTGTTGGTGATAAAATGTCTTCCCATGTAGGAATAGTTTCAATTTTTTACTATATTTCAAATGAAATGATTTTAAGCCACCCTTTACTGCATATTAATTAATGTGCTGTAAGATATATATAGATACAGATGATATAGATGATATAGATATAGATAGAGCTAGAGCTAGAGCTAAGATAGAGCTAGAGCTAGAGCTAGAGCTAGAGCTAGAGCTAGAGCTAGAGCTAGAGCTACTCTTGGTGTGTTAACTCCCTTAATTCTCTTCAGGAGGAGATGAGGTAGGCATTTATAGTTAGTGGCTGAAATTTTCAGTTCCAAATGCACATATACCTCCAAAGTAAAAAAATAAAAAAATAAAATATATATATATATAATACATGAAGATAAGGTGGCTTCCAAGATATCTTTCTCTCTCTCTCTCTCTCTCTCTCTCTCTCTCTCTTCCTAGTTTTTAATAAAGAGAAATATCTCAGCAGTTATGGTCACATATTTTCTTGCTTAAGACTCAAATTCAGTTCCTAGAATCCACATCAGACAGCTTAAAAATGCCTGTAACATGCTCTGTGGGAGAGGACACCTTCTGGCCACCGAGGGCTCTGTCCTCTCATGTATAATCCCACAGACAGAGACTGACAGACAGACAGACACCTACACATAATCAAAAAATAAAAGTAAATTTGCACATCACAGTATCATACCTGATACCCTGCAGGTATACAGAAAGAACACTTTTCCTTCCTTTTGGTTTTTAATTACGTGGTTATACCTTATCTCCAAACCTTTCCTTGTGTTAATATAAAATACAGTTTTTCTATAGTATTAATTCATATTGTATTTTGGATATCTGAGTGGTAATAAGGGATTATTGGGTTGGTGCATTCCTATTTTACTTCTCCTTACATACAGTGTTGGTTTCCTAGGTGTTTAAAGTCTTAGCTGTTACCACATTTTTTTAAATCTGATGAGATTAAAAGTGACACGTATTTTCATTTTTATGAAGATTATTTGCACATCGATTAAACAATGCTACACACACACACACACACACACACATATATATATATATATATATATATATATATACTTGGTGCCATTTTTTACACTAAAATTTTATTTGTAGGACTTTTATAATTAATATTTGGTATTTGGATACTCATAGAAAAGCAATCCTGAATGTCAAAGCAGAAAAGAATAGCTCTGAAATTCACAAAATGCCAGGAAAAAATATTTAAAATATGGCCATTTTATATTCATGGCACAGTCAAAATCCAAAATTGGCACGATCACTTAAGGTTGATGAGTATTCCGAGGAAAGCAGTTTTCATGCATTACTTATGGAAATCTTTTTAAAGAAAGTAATCTGACCAATCTATAACATTTAAAATGCTTATACTTTTGAAGCAAATAAATGTATTCTAGGGAAACCAATTTGATAGACATTAAACAATTAAACAGTTGTAAAATTTATGCGTGACTATTAAAATTCAGTGTTAATAAAATAGAAAATAATAGCAATTTTAAATAGAGACAACTCATAAAAAGAGATTGCTACAGAAATTTTTTATAATACGTGCTTGGAGGGGAAAAGAGTGTATTAGGATCTAAGCGTCTCTCTAGAGGTAGAAAGCTAATGAGACCACGTGATACTATGAGCCAGCAAAATCCTGCTAAAATATGCTGGATAAAGTATGTTCCTTCAATGTGTAGGAACAGTCCACTTGAGCAGTACTTGGCATAGTTTTATGTTGGGTTGCATATTCTTCATCTCAAAGATGACAGAATTATTAGCCTCAGGAGACACTTCTGATATACTCTTGGCTTCTGGGAGCACTGCCAGTTTCAGAAGAAAAAAAAATGTGAAGTGTGTGAGACTTGTCTTAGGCGATAGCCTTGCCACCCGTCCCCCACCCCCCTCCTTGTTTGACATATCCAGTTTTGGGCACCAAGAGTCTTGGGAGAATGCCCAGGTTGTACCTATCATGTAGAATCCACTGTTACTGACTCTTGGAAATGTACTTCTAGCCATCGTGTTTTGGCTCCTGCAAAGTCAACCTGTGCATGCGCATTCATTGTCACCCTCCAGAGACAAAGTTACTGCCCCTAGTTTAAGGACACATTTTAGCTGAGGTCCCTGGCTGTTCTTAATTAAAAATCCCCACTGACTAGCTCTTGAGCTGCTTTCTACTATGGGAAAAAGGTCTTCTGAAGGTATGTGAGGGGCTGGCGAAGAGTCAGAAGTATATACTGTATATTCCATGGCGCCCTTGTGTCTCTCTTCAGAGGCCCCAGTGATAGGCTGAGAGGACAGAGGAGCTGTCCTATCTTGCCTATTTAATGTTCATCTCTTAGATCTAAATTTTTCCATCTGTCTGTATCTACTTGTATATGCAAAAAAAAAAAAAAAAAAAAAAAAAAAAAAAATAAAAAAAAAAAAAAAAAAAAAAAAAAAAAAAAAAAAACCACCAAGAGCCCTTATCAAATCCTAAGACAGGAGTCAAGCTACATCAAATCGGAATTCAATTAATCCTAACATTTCCCCAAATGCTGCATTTTATTGCTCAGACTTATGCCTCTCTTAACCTTTTTGAAATGACCTTGAGCAAGCTTATTAGGTTATTTATTACTTGACTTGAAAAATAGAAGATAGAACTTTCCCTCATAAACCTCACAGGAACGTTATGATTGGTTAAGTTCAACCTCCAAAGATTGTTAGAAATAAATGTGTCTGGGTAGGAGATGCTAGTTGCTCCATAATTCTTACAGCACTTGGTAATAAGCCATTGAGACACACTTGGGCTTTCTGTCATGTTTTGAATTATATTTTCTCAAGTCTTCCTTCTCACCTGTACTGAATCAATACAGAATTATTCCTGGAAGGAATTAGGAATCAATGACTGTGGACTTCCTCCCAGAGTCCCCAGTGAATTATTTTACCACGTTGAAGCAGATATGATTAGGTTTCATTTATTGCCTTTAAAAGAAGCTGTGCAAAATAACTTTAAATCGAGCAGGAAAGGATAATATTTGGTTAAGTGAAATGTCACATTGTTAATTACACACTAAAACCCATTTTGCTGTTCTGTGGGATTTAGTATAAGGGTGTCTGTCAAAAAAAAAAAAAAAAGTATGCCAGATACTGAAGTTCTAAAATTCAATTTAAAACAAAGGAAGAAAAAGTCAGGCATGTGTACATCCTACAACTTACACTAGACATTATTATTATCTCTTATTATTATCTAATAAGAGAACCTTGTAGGTCTCTGTAATTGCTGTGGATAGGGGAGAGGGCATTAACGACAAGGAAGACCTTTCCGATAATGACTGGGCAGAAGCCAGCATCACTGTCACATCTGCATGTAGACACAAAGCATCTGCGACTCTTGGGATTGACAGATTCTTGTCTAATTTTAGTTCTAAGGTTTTGTGTTTTCACCAAGCTTTCTGGTGGTGGCCATGTGGGTATGTCATCGGAATATGCCCTGGCACTCTCTCTTTAACTACAGCATTGTCTGTAGTGGTCTACTGGGCAGAAACAAAACATTTCAAGAGCTCAGAAAATGAAATAAGTGAATTATGAATGCTGAGATCCAGGAGGATGCTATAAGTTAAACACACTTATGCATCAGGGCACATCCCAACACTCAGGAAGCTATGGCCAAGGACCATAAAGCCAGCGCCCCTCTACAGCACAATCGGAGTCAAGGCCAGCCTATGGTACATAGTGAGTTCAATGTCATCCTGGTAAGACTATCATCGAAAGGTCACATAGTGAGACTATCCTTCGAAAATATCAAAAAGAAAGACATGCTCGTTTTAAAGATTTACTTATTTAATGTATATGAGTGCTCTGTCTGCATGTACATCTGCAGACTAGGAAAGGGCATCAGATCCTCTCATAGATGGTCATGAGCCACCAGGTGGATGCTGGGAACTGAACTGAGGACCTCTGGAAGAGCAGCCAGTGTTCGTAAGTGCTGAGCCATCTCTCCAGCCTCCAGGAAATGATTTCCTGAGCAAACCTTGGAGGCAACAACATGCAGCTGTATGAATTGCATGTGGGAAGTTTGTGGGTCTATAGATGCTTCAGGGGCTACCCCACGGGTGTGGTTGACAAGAGCCTGTGTGGAAATGTAGGGGCTGAGTCTAGGCAGAAGAGATTAGAAGACAGGGTTGGGGCAGATGTGCAGGACCTTGGCTGTTCTCGCCAGTCTGCTGTGTTTTGTTCTGGTGGTGATAAGATCTGCCTGCTGGGAGGACATCTCTGGCAGCAGCTATCGGAGAAAGATAAATGATTATCAGTGGCGAGGCCAGTTTGGGAGACTTTGCCGACATGGTGAGATCTCAGATTCAAACTTTGGGGTAAGATTTGTAAGGCCCAGAAAACCATTAAGAAATTTATTTTAGAATTGATGTGGTCTGATGTGCTGCTTGGTCTTCGTGTGGGTCCCGGACAACTGGAGCGGGGGCTGTCCCCAAAGCTGTTTCCTGACTGTGCAATATGTTCTTCTAGCTGGGCTGCCTTGTCTGGCCTCAGTGGGAGAGACTGCAAAGACTTGAAGTGCTAAGGGGGGGGGGCAAATACACAGGGGGCCCCACCCACTCAGAGGAGAAGGGGAAGAAGGATGGGGAAAGGATTATGGGAAGGGGTGACAGGGAGGGGGACAGTGAGTGGGATGTAAAGTGAGAAAGTAAAAGAAAAAAATTAATTTAAAAAGAATTGATGCAATTTCTGGCACTGGGAGGTGGGAATAAAAGGAAGGCAAGCTGAAGATAACCTTGTGCTTCTGGTGTGAGGGAGGGAGCGCTGCATATTGGATGACAAAGAAAATGGAAGGAGGAAGGGGATATGTGTTTTGTGTTAATAGGACTCCATGAGCATAGGGTTGTACTGTTCCACACAGCGTATGTTCCAGAATGTAAACAGAATTGTCTTCTGAAGCATGAGGAACTTCAAATGGGAATTTAAAACGCATTAGTGGGGATACAAAAGCTAACGCAACGGAGAGAAAGAAATCAACACAAGAGCAAGACGGTTCTGCACATACAGAAAAGAAGTGAACGTGTTAAGAAAGGGCCCTGAATTCCTGAAGACCTGTTTGCAATCTTCCTGTTGCTTAAAGACTACTGGCACTTCCTATGTGGCATGCATGATGCTGTCTGGTGGCTTTTGTGACATCTTAGTCTCAGAGTCCAGTTCTAGCAAAATGTATTATTAATATTACTGAGCGGGGCCGGCGGGGGGGGGGGAGGGTTCTGTTTCGGTTCTTATTCCTGTTAGTAAAATAACTTAGAAATGGACTCAGGAGGAAACTGGAGAACGATTTCGTTCGAGTTTTAGAGGGAAAAGTGCAGTCCGACAAGCTGTAATCTTGGCAGCTGCCCGGAGAAGGGAGAGTAAGGCAAAAAGGAGAGAGGAAAACCCTGCTGTTTCTAAGTAGCCACAGGGAGGAAAGGAGTGGAGGTTAGGGGTGCATTCAGAGACTAGGTGAGAAAGCCCAGGGCAGAGGAGAGCATGCTCAGGCTTTACTCAGTGTCCAGACACCAAAAGAGATAACAACAACAACAACAACAATAACAACAACAACAACAACAATAATAATTGGTAATGTTAGGGCGCGGGGAAGGCAGGCAGCCTGCATGGTGGAGGCTTCACAGTGCTGCCTGACTTCACTGGTTCGTGTTTTAACAACTTGACCCAAGCTGCAGTCGTCTGCGAAAAGAAAAGCCCAACCAGAAAAGGTCAGATTGGACATTTTTCTTGAGCAATCACCGATGTGTCAAGGACCAGCTCACGGTGGCCCGTGCCACCCCTGTGCGGGTAGCCTAGGTGTTATTCAAAAGCAAGCTGAGCACATGGTCTCAAGGAAGAATAAGCCTGAAGGTAGCATTCCCTCCCCTGGGACCTCTGCTTCAATCCCTGCCTCCAGGTCCCTGACTCGACTTCCCTCAGTGATGAGGGAAGAGCAACACAAGAGCAACGTGTAAGCAGAAACAAACCCCTTCCCTTCTGAAGTTGGCTCTGCTCCTGGTGTGTCACAGCAATAGAAAGGAAACTGCAAGCAGTTGCAAGGGGAAGGCACAACAGAGAAGGATACACACATTATCTCGTTAACAAGTAATTATCTTCTTAGCATGGCTTTAGTCTCCTCCGGGCAGTCTCCGGGCCAAGTGATTGATTCACAGGGCAAGCCAGATTAACTCTTAGGGGAGGAGAGACTAATAATTAATATTTTACTCATTGGAGCAGGATATTATGCCTCCACCCAGAGATATAGTCCATTCTTTTTTGTTTTGTTTTGCTTCGCTTGGTTCTGTTTTGTTTCCGAGACAGGGTATCACTGTGTAGCCTTTGCTAGTCTGAAATGAACTGTCAAACTTGACTCGGCCCCAACTCATGGAAATTCGCCTACTCTGCCTCATGAGTGCTGGATTAAAGGTGATTCCGTTCTTTCAACCAGAAAGAAGTAGCTTCCCCATAATGGAAAATTCGCATGGGAGATTTGTCCACAGCGCTCCGACGCACACCCTCGTAGCCTCTAAGACTACTGCCGCATAAGATATGACCAAAATCATTTAGAGGATGAACTGGGATTGGGGGATAAATATAATCCGTTTCCACCATGAAATCTAGAGATCCAGTTCCAAAGCTGTTCAGAAAAAGAGCTCTGTAGATTGCAGCCTGACTCACACAGGGGTTTGAGTCAGTGGTTCTCATTTAGGAGAGGAGAAATAGGAACCCTGAACTCCCTCCTTGGCATCTCTGGCCTCTGGACTGGTCACATGCAAAGCCTTGACCAGTTTCTGGCCAAAAAGAATAGACCCTGCTACTTTCATGGTCCCTCCTCTGGACTACCTGACCCATGTCTGCCTCTCCTCTTCCTCGGAATATGTGGGTTTCTGCCTAACTGAAAACACTGAAAAGCTTTCACCTCATTTCCTCTAGAGATTCTTGTTGTTACTCGGACATTTTCAACACCATGACCTTTAATTAAAAATTTTTTTTTCAATATAACTTTTTAGTTATTTTTTATTCACTTTACATCATGGTTCTACACCCCCCCACCCCCCACCCCCCGCAGTCCCTCCTCTCCTCCCAATCTTTGTTCTCCTTCTAGTCTTGCCTATACAAACCTTTCCCCTCATTAACCCCACCCTCCTAATATCTGGGTTTTAGTCTAAGGCGCCTTATCTGTTCCAAGCTCCCACCCAGCGTACCACATTACATTTTTATTTCCACTGTTCCTTCCTCATTACATTAAGTCACCACGTGTCCCCAAGCTTTCCTTGGCTGTGAGTCTGTCTCAGAATTTCCTCCTTTTATTCCCTCTTACCTTGACTGTTTTGAGAACAGGTAAGCTCTTTTGCTTGGGAGCAGATATAACAGCAATAGACACTGCTGTTTTTTTTCTCAGTATTAGATAGGCTACAGTGACGGGCATAGCCACAGGGTGAATGCACCGGCCCATGGTCTCAGGCGCATGCCCAGTCAGCATGGAGCATGGCTGACGTGACCCTGTTTGATTCACTGAGATAGTCAGGTTCTCCCACTGCGAAATCTTCGTCTATTCTCTATTTGCATACCGAACTACTGGGAATATATAGAATTTTTATGAAGGATGTGGTGGTTTGAATAAGATGTTTCCCATAAATCTTGGACATTTGAATACTTGGTCTCAGTTGGTGGCTATTTGGGGAAGATTAGACCATTTGGCTCTGCTGGAGGAAATGCTCTCACTGGAGTTGGCTTTGAGGCTTCCAAAGACATGTGCCATTTTGTGTAAGCTTCCCCTTTGTGGTTTAAGATGTGAGGTCTCAGTTGCTACATCAGCCGCTGTGTTCTGCCCGTTGCGATGCTGCCTCGATGTTACGGTGACAGGCTCCTTTCCCTTTGGAACTGGAAACCCCAAATAAACCCTTCCTTCTACGAGTTACGTTAGGCTTGGCGTTTTTACCACAGCAATGAAAAAGTAATTAAGACAAATAATGCAGTGATGCTCTGCTTCTTTGGGAATGTGGTGATAGCTGTCTGACTTACCTGGAATTCTTCTACATGGGGATTAGTCCCTCTGTCCTCACTAATTTATGGGTACCGGGGACTTACAATAATATTATTTTACTATTTTTATTATTTACTATTATTTTATTATTTAGTAAAATACTAATAGTATTTTACTTGTTTTGTTGCCATGGGTGCCAGTGGTTCCAGCCTTTTTCTTATTGTTTTATCATTGAATCTTTGTCTTTAGGCTTGTAAAGAACTCGCTGGGACTCCAGTACTTAAAGCTTATTTTATGCATGTCCTTCACTAGCCATCGAATGAACCATGTCCCCACAAACTTGCTCCTTTTAAATCAGAGTATCCTGGCAGGATGTATATTCCATTTTTTATAAAGAATTCAGATTTTTGCTGTGTTAACTTCTCCTAAGTATTTTTAATCTGGTAAGCATCTTCAATATCTAAAATTTTGGTAAAGAAAATGTTTCTTTCGGACTGAACATTGTCTGAGAGACACATTCAGATGTACCGCCAATTAGCTCAAAGGGAGGTTAATAATTAAAATGTTGTGGAGGGAACAGTATCACACCTCCTGAAGCAACCACTTCCTAGAGGTGTTTATTTCTTGGGAGTAAACTCACATGCTGTGGAGCAAATTTCTACATAGTAGGAGTATTTTATTTTGCAGGATATATATGTACCATTGCTTTCCTGAACTTATGAATAGGTGAATATCTGAGAAAGCTTCAGAGAAGCAAGGAGAGAGTGCTTTGGAATCTCTGTCCTGAGACACAGGGATTCCATCACCAGCTTGGAAGGAATGTGGAGACAGAGCAAACACCTATGGCCAGACTCCCAGGGTGAAGAACCCAACTGAATTAGAGTTGGTGGTCATATTGTCTAATTTGTTAAGGAAAACAAACTCTTGTTGAATGCTTGCCTTAAAATTGATGCTAAATTCTGAATCACTAACCCAGAAACTCCTACCAGAATCTACAAAGTCTATGTTAGAGATCATAAGATTAATAGCCCTTCTCAGGAAGAACAGAACTGAATAAAGTTAATTATGGGAAACATGTTACTGACCTGTAGATCAATCAGGTTGCATGTATCGAACAAAAATTAGTTTATTCATCATGAGAGACTGGAGAGAAGATAATCAATATTGAGATGGGATTAAGTATAGATCCTAATTAATTTATCAACAAGTCTTAAATGGGCCTAAAACTGTACTGTTATCATAAGGATAGTATCAAAACAAAAGTAAAGATTTTCTTATTTAGCAAGAATTTTACAACTTAGTTGTAAGAGAAGACCAATGCAGAGAGAATAATGAATTAGCCTTCCATATTATGAAGAGATGTTGTAAATATCTGAAAGATGCCCATCTTGGGCTGACTTGTTTAGTACAGTGGTGGAGCACTTGCCTGCATGTGCAGTTTAGTCCCTAGCACAGAGTAAAGAAAGAAAAAAACCCCAAACAAATGGCCAAAAAAATGCACAGAGCTTAAATAAATATCTTTAGTACTTCGCCTTATAGGAAAACAAACTTTACCAGGTAATCTAGCTGTCTTCTTAGGGAATATTGTCTCCTAATACTGAGAATGAGTGAATGAGGTAGCTCTGTGAACGTGAACGTGTCTAGCTCTGGTAGCTAGACACTCATGAATGAGTCTGCTTTCTAAGCCATAGATTTTAAGTCACTTCTAGGAGGAACAAAATACCCATGGGAGGAGTAAACTATGGAGCAGAAACTGAAGGAAAGACCATCCAGAGACTGCCCTACCTGGGGATCCATCCCGTATACAGTTACCAAACCCAGACACTATTGTGGATGCCAACAAGTGCTTGCTGACAGGAGCCTGGTATAGCTGTCTCCTGAGAGGATCTGCCAGTGCCTGATAAATACAGAGGTGGATGCTTGCAGCCAACCATTGGACTGAGCACGGGGTCCCCAGTGGAGGAGTTAAAGAAAAGACTGAAGAAACTGAAGGGGTTTGAAGATCCATAGGAGGAACAACATTATGAACCACCCAGTACCACCAGAGTTCCCAGGGACTAAACCACCAACCAAAGCATACACATGGAGAGACCTATGGCTCCAGCTGCATATGTAGCAGAGGATGGCTTTGTTGGACATCAATGGGCGGAGAGACCCTTGGTCCTGTGAAGACTTGATGCCCCAGTGTAGGGGAATGCCAGGACAGGGAAGTGGGAGTGGGTGGGTTAGTGAGCAGGGGGGAGATTTCCGGAAGGGAAACCAGGAAAGGGGATAACATTTGAAATGTAAATAAAGAAACTATCTAATAAAAAATTAAGTCTCTTCTTAGTGTTCATAGAAGAATTTCCTGTATGTAAGACATTTGGAAGTTGATTAACTCTGTTTTTCCTTTGTTTTGCTCCTCTTCTTTAATCCATAGTAGCTACGAACCAAAATATTCATTATATTGTTTTTGAACGCTAGTGTTTTTTTTTTTAAAGAATTTTTCTGTTTTTATAACAGAATTTTAAAGCTTGGCTTTTTCATTCATATATTCCCGTCCTTTCTCCCTCCCTCCCTTCCTCCCTCTCTCCCTTCTTTCCTCCCTGTCTCCTTCCTTCCCTTCCTGCCTGCTTGCCTTTTCTTCTTACTTTTGTACTGTATATGTAGGGTATATAATGCAAGCATTTGCAGGTGAAAGTTCAATAATATGTGTCTTCCTTCCCTTCCCTTCCCTTCCCTTCCCTTCCCTTCCCTTCCCTTCCCTTCCCTTCCCTTC
>NC_034591.1:42098689-42122994 GCF_900095145.1 Mus pahari
TCCCTTCCCTTCCCTTCCCTTCTTTTCTCTTCCCTTCTCTTCTTTTTCTTTTCTTTTAGTTTAGCCATGCTTGAGATTGCACCCAGGGAATACCTTAGCTTTTGACTGAGTTGTACTTAGTTTTCTGTTACTCACATTTACTAACTCACTCATTTATATCCATTTAACAAATATGTCACATATTCTCTTTATATTTCAGCCAGTTGATAAGCATGGAGATTATAAAACTGAATAAACAGCTGTACTCTCTTCTGAGCTCAAATTCAAATCAGAGGCAAAATATATGGGAGAAATGATGTGTGCCTATAAACGCAGAACTTAGGAGGCTGAGGCAAAAGGTTGGAGTTCAAAACCCACCAAGGTCACATAGTCAGGTCGTGCCTCAAAAAACCAAATCAGTCCAAACCAAACCAAGGTCAACCAAACAACAAATAAAAACAAATTGGAAAAAGCAGATAATAAACAACTATATAACATAGCAGGAGGTAGTAAATGTTATGATGAAAATAGAGCAGGCATAGATGTAATATTTGGTTGTTTGGGGTTTTTCGGGGTGGGGTGGGGGAGTTGTTTCCAATATGTGCAGTTCTCCTTCCTTTAGAATAAAGAACTTCTGTGCAAATGGCACTAGTGTGAACAGCAGGATCTCACAGTGCTCTGTGCTCGGCATTATATTACTGATCCGGCATGCTTTATCAGCAAGGGAAGTTATTTGTGAACCAGGAAACAATTGTTTGCTTTTTATGGCAACCCGCCCGTGGAAGATGGAAATGTTCTGAAGACAGCCTCACTCCTTACGGTAGATGCTTGATTTCAAAAGAAAAATTCGTGTGGAAAATTGACATGTCAACTGCTTTCTGAGAAGGCCCTGTGAAGGAACTAAAGTATACACAGTGTCTATTTAAGTGTGAATCAATAAGTGTAGGTCTTCGTAACTTCTCAAATTGTACGTGATATCCTCATCCCTCACAGCAAACCCTGTGGTGGTGCGCCACAGATCATTTTGTTCAGCCGTGTGCTGGCTGGGAGGAGCTGGCTGCAGAGTGTGCATGTTTTTGTAATTTTGACCTGGAGAATGGGACATGCACATCCTGTTTTGGTTTGGTTCAGTTTGGTTCTAGAACTTTGCCCTATAACCTCTCTTGGCTAGTCTAATTCACAAGGCTCTGGTTTCCTTGTGATAGGGAAAGAAACAATATTAGTCACCTAAAAAACAGTCTAAGGAACTTTTGCCATCAGGGAAATGCAAATCAAAACAACCCTGAGATTCCATCTCACACCAGTCAGAATGGCCAAGATTAAAGATTCAGGTGACAGCAGATGCTGGCGAGGTTGTGGAGAAATAGGAACACTCCTCCATTGCTGGTGGGATTGCAAGGTTGTTCAACCACTCTGGAAATCAGTNTGGCGGTTCCTCAGAAAATTAGACATACTACTACCGGAGGATCCTGCTATACCTCTTCTGGGCATATACCCAGAAGATCTTCCAACTGGTAATAAGGACACNTGCTCCACTATGTTCATAGCAGCCTTATTTATAATAGCCAGAAGCTGGAAAGAACCCAGATGTCCCTCAATAGAGGAATGGATACAGAAACTGTGGTACATTTACACAATGGAGTACTACTCAGCCATNAAAAACAATGAATTTATGAAATTCTTGGGCAAATGGATGTATTTGGAGGATATCATCCTTAGTGAGGTAACCCAATCACAAAAGAAGTCACTAGATATGTACTCACTGATAAGCNGATATTAGCCCAGAAACTTGGAATATCCAAGACACATTATGGAAACAGAAGAAAATCAAGAAGGATGANCATTTGTGGATACTTCATTCCTCCTTAGAATAAGGAACATAACTCTCATGAAAGGTTATAGGTACAGAGACAAAATTTAGAGCTAAGATGAAAGGATGGACTATCCAGAGAGTACCCCATTCGGGAGTCCATCCCATCATCAGCCACCAAACCTAGATACTAATGCTCATGCCAGCAAGATACTGCTGAAGGGACCCTGATATTGCGGCCTCTTGTGAGGCTATGCCAGTGCCTGGTAAACACCAAAATGGATGCTCACAGCCAGCTACTGGATGGAACACAGGGTCCCCAATGGAGGAACTAGAGAAAGTACCCAAGTACCTGANGGGGGCTGCAACCCTGTAGGTGGAACAACAACAGGAACTAACCAGTACCCCCGTGGTTTGTGTTTCTAGCTGCATATGTAGCAGAAGATGACCTAATCGGCCATCAGTGGGAATAGAGGCTCCTTGGTCTTCCAAACTCTATATGACCTAGCACAAGGCAAGGCCTGGGCCAAGTAGTGGGAGTGGGTGGGTAGGGGAACAGAGGTGGGGGGAGGGGTATGGGAAACTTTCGGGATAGCATTTGAAATGTAAATAAAGAAAATAATAATAATAATAATAAAAAAAAGAAGTTTAACTTTGAAACTAGGTGGAAGCCAAGTTAGTATTTGTAGCTTCTGAGTACCTGTGTGGCTGGGGACTAGTTCATTTCATATAGGAAGACTCAACAGAGTTCAATGCCAGCAGCATTGCCAGTACTGGGTCTAGTGCTGTGTGAGGGTCAAGGGGTTTCTGATTATACCCACTATAGTCACTCTTTCCTTCAAGTTCTCAGAGGAGAATAGACTTCCTAAGAACTAACTAAAAAAAGACCAAAGCTATATATAAGGTTTGTGTGTGTGTGCGTGCGTGTGTGTGTATGTGTGTGTGTGTGTGTGTGTGTGTGTCTGTCTGTCTGTCTGTCTGTCTGTCTGTGTCTGTGTCTGTGTGAGTGTGTGTATGTGTGCCTGACTACATGCATGTCTGTTTGTCCATCCATTTGTCCATCTATCCATCCATGTGTCTGTCTGTCTGTCTGTCTGTCTGTCTGTCTATCTCTACTTCTAAAGTATATGCAACCCTTGTTTTTAGCCCACAACTGTCACAAGTACTATATACATGAATGGGGATGTGGCATCAAAGTTACACTTCTCTGTGGCTTCCTTATGATTTAAGAGGCCAATGGTGACAAGATCATGGCTGTTAGACCTAAGAATCTAGCACTCAAGTCCAGTAACTACATAAAAGCTGTTGGGCAAATTACCTGGTGCTTCTGTGCTTCTCAGAATGTCCATATCCAGTAGATTCCATCTCTAAAGTAAAAAATTAATTATAATAAATATTTGGGACACATTGAGGAGCATTATGAATACTCAAAAATTCCTACCTGTTGGGGCTGGAGAGGTGGCTCAGTAGTTAAGATGCTTGCTACTCTGGTAGAGAAGGAGAGTTTGGTCCCCAGAACCCACGTTGGGCAGTGTAGAAAGAATTGTAAATTTTGCTCCCAGGAATCTCATGCCCACTCCTTCTTCTGGCCTTTGAGGTATGCATATGTGTATGCATGTGTATATGTGTGTATATACACTACACATACATGAACACAAATAATAATAATAGTAATGGTAATAAAATAAATCTTAGAAGAATTTTTTAGATGTTTCTATCCTTATTCATTACTACTTATCTTAGGTACTTTTCTATTGCTGTGATAGAACACCATGACCAAGAGAACTTATGAAAGAAAGCATTTTCACCTGGACTTACTGTTTCAGAAGGTTAGAGTCTATGATGCAAGAGCAAAAGCATGGTACCAGGAAGAACTGAGAACTCACATCTCGAGTCACAGCCGTGAGACAAAGAGAGAGCATACTGGGAAAAGCACAAGTCTTTTGATGCCTCAAAGTTGCTCACAGTGAAACACCTTCATCACAAGGCCACACCCCTTATTCCTTCTCAAACAGTTCTACCAACTGGGAACTATGTATTTAAACTTACGACCCTGTGGGAGCCATTCTCATTGAAACTATCCTATATATAGTCACTGTAGATTTGGACCCTAAATTCCAATTCAGTATTCTATACAATATAGAATCTACCTTTTCTTTAGGCTAGCAACTCAAGGAATCACCAAGTTCACCAAGAACTTTCTTGCCTGCTTTTTATTTTAACTCAAACCTACATTTTACTTCTCAGCTCTGTTAGCTCTACATATGGAAGAAACAAATCAAGAAAGACTATTGAAAGGCTATAATGTTTGTCCATTCACTAAGGAGAGTCTACAATAAGCCCATTAACACTGAGACAACAGCCCCGGGAAGTCATATATGCAGAGTCAAAAGTGAGGCTGTGAGTAGTGATGGGTCAGCCTAAAGAGAAGTGGCTTGGGAGAGAGTTTGGCACCACGCCCCAAGAAAAGACAGCCATAAATCTCTCAGTGTGTCTAGGCTCTGAGAGGAAGGAAGACCATGAAAGGTCATACTTCAGTCTTTAACAACTTTAACCCTGATAACAAAATTTATCTGGTGTTACACTAAGCCTTCTCATCCTGTGGCAGATTTGCTAAATCTAGACATCAAAGAGATTTTCAGATATATCTCTACCATTAACTGACCAAATATCAATATCCTATATCCTTTCAACAAAACCAACTTAGCTAATGAGCATATCTAACTCAGTACAAGCTAAAACAGACACATCTCTTTGTCAAACCATGAATGAACAGAATGGGGACATACCAAATTTTACAGCAGGGCTAAAACTGATGCTTCTAGGTACAGACGAAGCAAACCTAGGGCCAAGTAGAGAACTCCTGGTGACCTCCCTGAAATCTTTAATGCCTTGTAAGATATAGTCCAAGTGATACTAGAATTTCCATAAATGACTGAAATCTGTTTTATAAAGTGTGATTTTGCTAACACTTGCATATGGCAAATACCTACCCACTCTCCTGGCCACACATAATCTGTTTGAGGACTGCACTTGCCTCCGTGTCTCTTGCTTACCAGTTCTGATGTGGGTGCTGAGCACATGACTGCTAGTGGCTTATATTGTCTTCTACTAAACGGTGGGCCCCAAGGCCCCCCCCCAAGTTTTTTTTTGCAATAGCTTGAAATTTTACTAAGGTAGAAATTTGTACCTGGAATGCCCCAAGGCTAATTTGGAGATACGATGTATTTAGGGAATATCCTTTGCTTTGAAGTCAAAGTTTCTCTTTTTTAACATGGCGCTAGAGTGTGATTGGCCAAATTTGATCATGTGTTATGTCTCCTGAAACAAGTAAAGCTTTTCCCCTGAAAAGTGGGGGATGGTAGCAGGAGTTAGTGGAGGGAATTGACTTCTGAAGCCAGAGAAAGAAATGTAGACAAAGTGAAAATATTACTAAATATTTAACGTCTAGAGGTTTTGGAGGTTGGCATAGAATTCAGTGAAGGAAAGACAAACTTTGAATGGAAACAATCAGCACTGTGTGGACCATGGTAGCAATAATTACAGAAGAAGGATATGAACACATCTCTTGAAATTCCTGTTATACTTTACTTCATTTAAGAGAACATTGAAGGGCTATGAGCCTTTTTTTGAATTATTCATTTTTAAGTTAAAATATTAATTGAATATTTTTGAGGGATGAGAGGTCACCTTATGAATGCCAAGAGACTCTGTAATATTTTATATTATCCTAAATTCCTTTTAATGTTTTAGACCCCTCCAATAGATTGCTGAGGGCACTTACTGCCTGCTCTTTTCCTTTCCATTTTTAAAAATGTATTTTGAGCAGAGTACCGCTCATTGAAAATTCTTAATGAATTGCTTTGAATTATTTAAATGTGTCTCTCAATTTTAAACGTTTATCACTGATATGTGTGTTTCTTTCTACCAATCCTAGAAATTGTGTGCCTGCAAAGTCAGAAGAGGCATGCCTTGGAGGAATTCAAAATGCATTCTGGTTTTAAGAGCCCAACAATGCAGTCCTTAATTTGAAATCTCCGTCTCTTTGCATTTCCTTATCTTCTTAAAATATTTAGTTGGGGATCTTATGACAGGAAGTTTTTTTTTTCCCCCCCTAGGGTTTCACTATTTCCTGAACCAGACATGGTATGAAATAAAAAATGCATTGTATTTCTCTTTGAATACAAATCAAAAGATGTTGACTGACAAAGCCTGCTGAATGTTCAAAATAGAGGATTAGAAGCACTGCACTGTCTCTGGTTTGAGCTCCAGGAACTGGTCTGAAAGTGTCTTCAAAGTGAGGGTATATATGGCCGCCTCCATCCCCCAAGCCTGAGGCTTGGCGGCCTCTGCTGCCTGGATGAGATCCCCTATCCCAGCTCCCCTGCCCCTCTGAACTGCTGTGCTGTCTTTCTGTATCTTCACGAACAAGCCAACAGCACAGTTGTGAGATGAGAGCTTGGGTTCAGTTGTTTAGATCACTTTTTGTTTGCCAGGAAGTTTCCCCTTCTGGCAGTAAGGCAGCACAAAACAGAGTCCAGACTGCATGGGGTTTGTCAGATGAAAAAGTACTTGGTTGGCAAAGAGTGAGATTTCATGGCTAATTATAGATTCTTCTCCCTTATTAGCTCTTCCAATTGTTCAGCCTTACTTTGGAAGAGTTAAGCTTCTACATGAGAAATTCTGGGGAAAAAAAAAACTGAGGGGCTGAAGAGATGGCTCAGTGGTCAAGAGCACTGACTGCTCTTCCAGAGGTTCTGAGTTCAAATCCCAGCAACCACATGGTGGCTCACAACCATCTGTAATGGGATCTGATGCCCTCTTCTGGTGTGTCTGAAGACAGCTACAATGTATTTATATATAATGAATAAATAAATCTTCAAAAAAAAATGAGAAGCGAGGGCTTTGGACAAGCTGGTTGCCTCCTCAGCTTTTTAGAAGTCCTTCTGGATGGTGCAGGAGATGAGTGGTGGGGTGTGGTATCAAAAGTTACTGAAAGAATGTTAGCCTCACCACTCATAAGGGAAACAATATGCATAGAAAATATATTTTTAAATTTTTTATTGGCTATTTTATCTATTTACATTTCAAATGTTCTTCCCCTTCTTGGTTTCCCCTCTGAAAGCTCCCTATCCCACTCCCCCTGCTTCTATGAGGGTGCTTACCCACCCACTCCCACTTCCTTGCCCTCAAACTCTCCTATATTGGGGCATCCAGTCTTCACAGGACCAAGAGCCTCTCCTCCCATTGATGACAGATAAGGCCATCCTCTGCTACATAAACAGCTGGATCCATGGGTCCTTCCATGTGTTTTCTTTAATTTTTCAAACCAAATGTTGGGGAAATGTCTCAAGCTACACTAGTTTGTTGGTTGAGCCCCACTCCATTTTGACTATTCTCAATGCACGTTTGGTTATTATCTATATCACTAGCAATCAAAATACATTTCTTCTGTCTGTTAGTCTCCCAGAGGTGAAGTGTTTACTCTTCTATCAGGGATTATCTAGGTACCTTTTTTTTTTTTTTTTGGTTTTTCTAGACAGGGTTTCTCTGTGTAGCCCTGGCTGTCCTGGAACTCACTCTGTAGACCAGGCTGGCCTCAAACTCAGAAATCCGCCTGCCTCTGCCTCCCAAGTGCTGGGATTAAAGTCGTGTGCCACCACCACCCAGCCCTATTTTTAAAGCACCAATTATATTTAAGGCATGCTGACTTAAAAAAAAAATGAAAAAAAAAGAATAATTGGTTAGGATGAAGAAATGGCTGACTAGTAAGAACTCTTGCTATGCAAGTAGGAGTACCTGAGTTCTTGTGACATCAGCACCCACAATTTAAAAAAAAAAAATGAGTGGGAGGTGGCCACTCATGCTGCAAAGCAGTGTTGTGTCAGCAGTGTTATACTGTAAGAGACAGGAGGACCACTGAAGTTTTCAGGCTGTGAGCATAGCTCCAGGTTCAGTGCGAGGTTCTGTGTTGAAGGGATGAGGTTGAGTGAAATGGATCAGGAAAGTTACACACATAATCATGCTCAAGCACATATGCCGTATACACATACACCACACTCGCAAAAATACACGCACAGAGGGATCAATAATGATAACTTCTTATATGCTCATAAATGATAACCTGCGAGCCAGCCAGCACTCACTCTTCTAAGTTGACAAGTTATTGTGGCAGAGTGGATGACTTATTGGCAAAGATTTTGTCCTTGGTCAAAGCTGAAATATTAGTTGCTTCAGTTCATGCCGTGTCCTGAATTTTGAACCTCACTCCAGTATCTGTAAGGAGACCCCATATTAATTTTTCATGAAACCTTTCAAAATTTTATTAATTTTGCTTTCTGCCAGCATATTCTTTTTTATAAGAAGTCTTACAGTTTTTTGAAAAAGACTATGGTAATTTATATAGTCTAATTTTGATTTTTCAACAGAATTTTATAGATATACATGCTAAATATATAATATTATATATATTATATATAACCTATATGCTAGGTTTAAATGCTAAATATAAAATATTAAGATTTTGAGTCAGAGTTGAATTTTAGTTATTCTGAATATAAGCGTTTTGCTATAAACAATGTTACTTACGTGTTAGAATTTAAATAATCATACTCTTTATTGGAAGGAGAATTAAATGTTGTTTAATGTTTTTAGGTGGTTTGAACTCCTGGGATCTGTTCATTTGCCTGCCTTCTAGGGAAGCTGATGGGAAACCGTGCATACCCAGGGAGCACATGTGTCGACTAAGCCTACATCAAAGGGTAAATACTGTCAAAGCACAAACACCTTTTATCAATCCTATGGATATTAAATCTGACAGGTTTTGGTCCATGTATTGTTGCTTTTAATTTTTGAAGAATTGGAACCGCTGTATCTTTGGGGAAAGTTCCAAAGAGAGTTAGTTAGCTTTCTGACACTATAACAAAATACCTGAGACAAACCGGCATATAAAGAAGGAAGATTTACCTTTGACCTACAGTTTCAGAGTTTCAGACCATGGTCATTTGGCCTTGTTAACTTTGTCCCTGTGTTGAGGCAGTACACCATGAATGGAGTCTGGAGTAAAGGAAATTGCTCACCTTGTGGTATCCAGGAAGCAATGAGACAGAGGAAGGAAGTGGCCAAATCCACAATGTGCCTTTCAACAGCTTGTTCCCAATGGTCTAACTTCCTTTAGTGAAACCATGCTTCCCAAAGATTTTAGCAGGTCCCAGTAGCAAACAAGGGTCAGCTAGTCTCTGGAGACACTGAAAATAGAACAGGTAATGCCACATCTTGTTCTTCAATATCTAATGCAAAACAGATTTTGGGTTGGTTTGTTTTAATATAATTTCCCCCAGCTTGAGCTATTACAAATACCGTTTTATTTTCTTTTCCTTTTTTTTTTTTTTTTTTTAACTCAGTAGGGCACAAACTATCTGGAATTGTGCAGCTTATTGGATGCTGCTTATCCTCAATTCACTGAATCACAGAAGAAAAATATTTTCTGTACCATTGTGCTGGCTATTTCAATCTTAGCACATATCGTAGTTAGCTTCGATTGCCACATTGACCGAGGCTAGAGTCATCCACGAGGAAAGAAAGCCTTGACTGAAGACCAGTCTGGGTCATCCTGGCCTCTATGCACGTCTGCAAAGGGCTATTCTGAATATTAATTTATCCAGGTGGCCCCAGCCTACTATAGGATGTGGAGTCCCTAGGCAGGTGGTCATGAGTTGTATTAGGAAGCTAGTCAAGCATGAGCCCATGAGCTAACCCGAGAGTAACCCGAGAACAGGCAGCAGTATGTTTTCTGCTTCAAGCTCCCACCCTGCTTGAGTTCCCACCCCGACTTCCTTCAGTGATGGACTGTGATGTGAAAGCATAAGCTGAAGTAAACACTTTCCTGCCAAGGTTGCTATGGGTGGGAGACATTTTCTCATAGCAACAGAACGGAAACTAGAACATCATACTAAATTCATATTCATCTCTCTCTCTCTCTCTCTCTCTCTCTCTATATATATATATATATATATATATATATATATATATATCTTAACCTACCCTGTGTTAGCTTTCATAAGTCTAATGTGCTAGCTATTACACTAGACAAGTTACATAGTACTGATACTTACAGGCCTGTGAGGAAAGTCCCTAAACCACGCTGTTTTATAACTCCTAACTGAAGTCATAGCAGTCTATGCTGCTGACCCAATGGCGAGAATGACACTGTGGTTGTTTGAATGAGAGTGGCCCACATGGGCTCATATATTTGAATACTTGGCTCCCGGTTTGTGAAACTGGGATATGAAGGATGAGAGGTGTGGTTATGTTGGGGGAGGTAGGTCGCTGGCGACAGGCTTTAAGGTTTCAAAGCCCATGCTAGACCTAGTCTCACTCTCTCCACCATCTTCACTGGGGGTCTGTACGTAAGCTCTCAGTTCCTGCTCCAGCGCCATGCCTCCCAGCCTGATGCCATGTTCTCTGCCATGATGGTCATGGACTTAACCTCTGAAACTGTAAGCCCTCAATAAACTATTTATTTTATAAGTTCCTTGATTATGGTGTTTTGTCACAGCAATTAAAAAGTAACTAAAGGAGACACAAAAGAGATTATGTATTTTGTGGTTTTAAGGATCAGGAAGTACACAGCACTCCTTGGTCCTGTTGGCCTTGCCATCTGGCACAGATGTTATCTGCTGCCTCTTTCCACTGCAGAATTACTGTTTTTCCTTTTGCTTTGTAAATATTTGGGATGTGACACTTTGAGACTGGAAATATTATGCGTTTCTGCAAACTTTGGGACACCAATTTTAATATCTAGTCAGGGACGTTACCAGTTATCAGTATTATCCATTTTAACGGTCATTTTCCATTTCCTCATTCCTTTCATAGTTATTATGTTGTGAATCTTCTATATGGAAGATCTATATCTGTCAATGTGCCATGTCTGACTTCCTTTTATTTTAAAAAAGTAAAATCTCATGTGGGAAAATTTTTGCCTGCCTGATTATTTTTACAATAAATTGAGACTCACACCATTTATCAGGACAGAGGCTCCACCTCCCTAGTGTTTTCCTTGACAAACGTGTCATCTTATTTTTGACTTTGTCAACTCACTCATTCATCTGTCTGTGCATTAATTAACACATCTGTACCTTTGTTGTGTCTACAGTTACTTGATGAACCTCTGTCCTGAGCCCTGTTTACATACCAAGTTAATATAAATGAACCAAACAGATGTAAATCCTTGCTCTTGCAGGGCTTAGACTCTCAGCAGGAGACAGGGAAAGACTCTGGTAAAGGTACACCATAGATGTCAAAAGGAATGGGGGGTGGGGGGGGAATTAAAGTAAAAGGAGAAAAAAAATATCAGTTGAACTTCAGATGAGTAGGGAAGGCTCCATCAAGAGAGTGACATTTGAGCAGGGCATGGTGATACATGCCTTTGTTCCCAGCACATAGGGGGGCAGGGGTAGGAGAATCTCTGTGTTCATGGCTCACTTGGTCTACAGAGTGAGTTCCAGAACATGCAGGTCTATATAGAGAAACCTTGTCAAACAAGCCCCACACTCCCAAACAAGTGACATTTGAAGTCAGGCGGTGGTGGTGCACACCTTTGGAAGGCAGAGGCAGGCGGATTTCTGAGTTCGAGGCCAGCCTGGTCTACAAAGTGAGTTACAGGATAGCCAGGGCTATATAGAGAAACCCTGTCTCGAAAACTACAAAAAATGGGGGGGAGAGGGACTGGAGAGATGGCTCAGTGGTTAAGAGCACCAGTTGCTCTTCCGACGGTCCTGAGTTGAAATCCTAGCAAACACATGGTGGCTCACAACCATTCGTGACAAGATCTGACGCCCTCTTCTGGTGTGTCTGAAGACAGCTACCTTGTGTACTTAGATATAATAAATAAATAAATCTTTAAAAAAAAACAAAAAAAAAACAAACAAACAACAAAAAACAAAACAAAACAAAAAACAAAAATGAGTGACATTTGAGTCCAGCCTGGAAGATCTTGAGGTCTTGGTGCCAGTGGCTCAGGTAAAAATGACAGACACAAAGGAAAGGAGAAAGTGCTGTCGGGTAGAAGGAAGTTGTCTGGTGTTTGTTGTCTGCTTGTCTTGCTTTGTTGTTTTTTGTTTGCTTGTTTTCAGTTTTTTTTTTTTTTTAATGTGTGTGGGTGTCTCAGTTGTTTATCTGCTGTTGTGAAGAGACACCACGACTAAGGCAACTTCCAAAGTAATGCATTTAGCTGGGGACTCGCTTACAGTTCAGAGGGTGAGTCCATCCATGGTCATCATGTCAGAGTGCAAGGCAGCAGGAGGCAGGCATGGTACAGGAGCACGGGCTGAGAGCTCACCTCTGTTCCAAAAGTTAGAGACTGAGAGAGTGAGATTAGGCCTGGAGCAGGCTTTTGAAATATCAAAGTCAGCTCCCAAGTGAGACACCTCCTCCAACAAGGCCACACTTCCTAATAATTCCCCAGTCTATTGACTAAAGACCAAGCGTTCAAATATATGAGCGTATGGAAGCCATTCTTGTTCTGCCTGTCTGCATGTCTGTGTACCATGTGCAAGAAGAGGGAGTTGGACCCCTTAGGACTGGAGTTATAGAACTACCATGCGGGTGCAAGGAATTGAACCTGGGTCCTCTGGGAGAGAGGCTAGTTCATTTAAATGCTGAGCCATCTCTCCAGGCTGTCTTTCTTGTATGTTTCAAGAACACAAGGATCCAGTATAACTGGGGGAAGGTTAGTATGGGAGGAGTAGAAGATAGAAATGTTCTTGGAGTGGGGTCTTATATGTGACATGGGGATCTTTGTAATGACCACAGATTTTGTCCTTGGCGAAGTGGTGGGTGGATGGAGGATTTTGAGTAGCAGGGTGATAGGAATCCTGTTGCAGTTTTCCCAGCTTTGCTTTGGCAGCTATATTTAAGTAAACACTTCAGAAGAAATGAGGGAATGGAGGAAGCCAGTTCCTGAGATGATTCACCCAGATGAGGGTGAGTTGGCCTAGCTGGGGTGGCTATAGAAATGAGAGATAGCAGTAGCTAATGCTTGCAAGGTTTTACTGTGCACCAATCGCTTCCTGAGCATTCCCACTTGGACTGGTGCTCTTTCTTTACAGCAGAAGAGACGGTAGCACACAGAGGCTAAAACAGTTCTCTAAGACCTCTTAGTGATGAAAGAACTAATAAGGAGCCACACTCAGGGAGTCTGACTTCCCATGCCTGCTTTCTCATCAGATCCTACTACAAAAGACTATACTCTCAGAAAGCTTTTCAAACCAAGTATTCAGGCACTGTTCTAACAGCCTAGCCCAATGAGAATTCTTAAAGAAAACATGAATTGCCAATGACACGTGTAGATAACTTCACTTGGTAAGAATGAATAATCTGAAGCTGTATGAGCCAGGACTTATATATACCACATATTCGGGCCTGAATTTCTTTCACGTGTGTTGGGGTTGTCGTGGGATTGTCAATCACTTTGATGTGAAGGAGGGCACCTGGTAAGGTTAGGATTATGAATTAAAACTTGCAATTTCAGTAGTTAGGGAAAATATTCATATCATTTGTAACAATCAGAGAAGAATGAATGAATGGCCTGAAGGATAGAAACAAGGGTTTAAACTGGGTCTATCCATGAGGTTCTGTGAAGCGCGGCCACTGTATGAGGTAATGCCGCATTTACTAACTGGAGTTCTTCTCATCTGGGTGCTAGTGTTTCAGAGGCAGAGGAGTTCCTTCCCGGCGTGGAATGTTTATGGGATTAGCAGTCACTGAAACCAGACGCTGATTCCAGTGTTTGGAGCACTGCGGACTTTCACCATGGCTCTTACTGAAAAGCACGCAGGGCATTTCCTTCTTACTTTGATGGAATGGTGATTAATTTTGGAAGACAGAAGAGAAATCTCTTTCTTTCCCTAGCTGGGTCTCCTAGTTTTGTTTTGTTTTTGTTTGTTTGTTTGTTTGTTTTTGTTTTTTTGACATTAGTTATTTTCATGGCTGATGACCTTGGATCACCTTAGGAGAAAGTCTTCGTCCTGACAAAAGAAAAGGCCTGGCCGTCTCTATAGATAAAACGAGCAGAAAGAAGATCCTGTAAGCCCCAGGGTGATGTTCATGGTACTCTTCATTTTGGAATGACCAGAAAAAAATTTCCCATCTACTTTTTATTCCTTTCAAGTAGTCCCAGTTTAAACATTCATCCTCTTTAATTAAATAATAATGTTTGTTTTGTTTTCAAATTTTTAAATGTGTGTGGGTTATTTATCCATTGTTGTGAAGAAACATCGTGACTAAGGCAACTTCCAAAAAAAATGCATTTAGCTGGGGGCTAGCTTACAGTTCCAGAGGATGACTTCATCCATGATCATCATGTCAGAGTGCAAGGCAGCAGGAGGCAGCCATGGTACAGGAGCACTGGCTGAGAGCTCACATCTGTTCTAAAATTTAGAGGCTGGGAGAGTGAGACTAAGCCTGGAGTGAGGTTTTGAAACATCAAAGTCAGCCGTGGCATGACACACATCGTCCAACAAGGCCACACTTCCTAATAATTCCCCAAACAGTTCATTGACTAAGAACCAAGCATTCAAATATATGAGCCTATGGCAGCCATCTTATTTTTTAAGTTTATATAATTCATATAATGGCTTTGCTCTTTTTGAATGAAAAATACCTCAAAAGAAGTCAGATTTTGGCTCTTTCTTTTGCTTGTGAGTGTGTGTGTGTGTGTGTGTGTGTGTGTGTATGCACATGCACATGAGTGTATGTGTGTAGTGTGTATATCTGTGTCTATGCATGCTTACATGTTTGCGTCCATGTATCTGTGAATGCCTATGTAGACCTGAAGTTGAAGTTTGGTATTTTTCTCAGTTGCTCTCAGTTTTATTTATTGTGAAAGGTCACTTATTGAACCCAGAGTTCTCTAATTCTAGATAGTCTAGTGGGCCATCTTGCCTCAAGAAACCTGTCTCTGCATGCCCAGTGCTGGGATTACAGGACGACTGCCACATCTGCTTGGCATGGGTGATAGGGACCTGACCTCTGTTTATCTATTGATCGCTTCCCAGGCCTGACTTTTTACATTTGCTTACAATAATTTCCAATAGAAACAATTTAGACACATTCATTACAGAATAAGTTTATGGAGGCATAATTGGTGTTTGAAATCTTTTAAAATGCATATTTCTGTCTTCTTAATTGTATCTTTAAGAACTATTCTAGTAGTGAATAGTTTTACCATATTATATATACTTTCTCATTTCCTTAGCTTTTCATGCTAAGGAAAGAAAAACAGCAGTTTCTCTACCTTCACTTTTCTCCCTGTCATAAACATACATACATTACAAACATACATACATACATACATACACACATACATACATATACACACACATACATATATATGTGCAAAATATATGTATAGTGTGCATTTAACTTCATATAAGATGTAGACACATGTGCTCACACATTAACATGTATACACATAGAAATACATATATGTTCATGTCTGCACACAAGTGCCCACTAGCAAGAGTATAAATCTTATTAAAAATGAGTTTTGAGTGATAATAGTATTAATTATAGCAAACATAATATCTACTTTGTGATGTGGTGGTGGACATGTACCCATGGGAACACTGGGGTCTATGAGAGATTTAACTTCTGCTCAATTTTTAGTGACCTCAAAACCACTATTTTAAAAACTAAAGGTTATTAACTGGCCGAGGTATATTTCAAACAGCAATGCACTTAAGTGCCAGGAAGGAGAATCAGCTTGACCCCTTGAGCCCACATATAAATGTCTGCTATAGTGGCATGCCCTTGTAATGTCAGCGCTGGGGCTCACTAGCCAGCCAGTCTAGCCTAGTTGGTGAGCTACTGGCCAATGAGATACCTTGTGTCTAAGACGGTGAATGGCATCCCCAAAGATATTGTTCAAGTTAGCTCTGCCATCTCCACATACATGGACATACATGGACATGTGCACTGTTCCTCCCACTGGCATCTGCCTACATATGAACACATACACACACATTGAAAATACAATTGAAAAGCAAATATCATTAAAACAGTTGTTGCAATGTTCTAGTGGAAAGACTTAATAAAACTCCGCTGACAATATCCCACTCAGTAATGATACAAGTCTTCTATATTTTGTAATACGCATTAAAACGAAATTCACTTGAATGTAAGAGAGTATTGTTGGCTTCAGCAGTCAAATATGTGACATAATTGATTTGCAACGACTGTGTGGTTCACTTTCTTTGCTGAGTTGGCCAGTTTCACTTCTCAGTTTGGTGTCCATGTCCAGAGGAGAAGGGACATGGCATTTTGGTGTTGTAGGTCATCACAGTCACATGTCACCAGAGTTATGTTGGCTACAAGTGTGAATGCTGAAGCCACACTCTGGAGGATACACTGAAGGGGGATCGTTAGGTGGGTGAGAGAACAATAACAGCCAGAACTGCATAGAAGTGCTTCCCTTGACTTCGCTTGCCTTTGGGGAGTGCAGTCTTTGTATGCAGTCTTTCTGATACACTGGTTCATGGGGAGTCACCACTCTGAGAAATCACATCACTCGCTGTCCACTCTGTCTGAAATCTGTGCTAGCGAACTCTGCCTTTGTAGTAGTTACATAAATTCTTGGGGCCCACTTGTTCAGTTATAATATCCTTTGAACCAGGGCATCTCCCATTGCCTCCTGATAGGGCATGAGGGGAAGAGAGCCAGTGCTCTAAGCTTCCACCATAGCAACTCATATGCTCTGAGACCTTCAGAAGGTTAGAATGGACCTGTGCTAGTCCATGATCCTTAATGATGCTTCTCTAGTGCGTGTTCACTTCCTGGTTCTTCCCTCCACCAAACACTCTATTAAATTGTTAGCAACTGAGTGATTTTGCCTTGCATAAGGAAAAATGACTCTGTTTATTGCCATTTTAAGCTTTGCACAATCTTACAAAGATGCTGCATGTGCAACTTAAAACAAAACCAAAGAACAAAAATCTCTGTTACAGATTCTTCATGCTTTTGCAGTCCTCTACCTGTCCCTCCAGCTTAACTTAAGAATTCTAAAGTGCTGAGCCAGTGCTTTAGGGAAGTCCTTGTTTTCTTACGCTTAGCCTCTAAACTTAGCCAGTTTTGAATCTGAGGAATGTAGACAACCCTAAAATTGTAAGTGTCCCACACTGACAGCTCTCCCTGGATTTCTACAGCAAACATGTAGCGGCGGTACACTTGGGCATCGTCATAGACTGCACAGAACACAGTGTTTAGGAAGGAAAGCCGTCCATGCCAAGGCACAGTGTAGGTCTGCTTACAGGACCTGAGCTGGGGCTTGTTCTCCCTGGAGCTACACTTAGGCAACAGAGAGTCAGCTGAGTGAATGAGTAAGTTAATACAATTCCAAGTGTCAGGGAAGATTTAATCAGGCTGGGTCAAAGCACTTTAAATGAATCATTAGGAAAAAAGTTACATCTTATTACGGAATTGATCAAAGTAGAACATAGCTACCCAAGGCTCTACATACTTTATTGTGCAAGGGAAGACGCTGAGAGCAAACAAGCAAGCCATGCTTAAGGTTAGGATTCTGACGAATGCAGAATTAGTACTGCACCCGTGGCTTCTGCCCCTGCTATCTCCAACACAGTTGAGCTTTATCTCATCATGACAGCAGTACATGTTGAAGAAACTATAATACTTTTGTTGGGAGAGGGAGTTAATTTGAAAGTAATCAATAATGTCTCAAGAATGAATCTGATCTCCAAGTTAACTTAAATCTGTCTGTCTCTCTGTCTCTGTCTGTCTGTCTCTCTGTCTGTCTCTCTGTCTCTGTCTCTGTCTCTGTCTCTGTCTCTGTCTCTCTCCCTCCCTCCTTCCCTTCTTCCCTCCTCTCTCTCTCCCTCCCTCCATCCCTCCAATTTAACAAGGTTTAACCATATTTGGTTTTATGTTGGGGATGTAGTTGATGTAGCTAGTTGATCAAACTGTGAAATCACAGAGGAGACGACTAAACTTGTTAGAATAGGTGCTGTTCTTAAAGTGGGTGAAACAACAATGCCCTTCATTTACGAAGTAAAGATGAAGTGAAGACTGTGAGAGATGGTGAGACTGGCTTGGCACAGACTGAAATGTTGACTGGCACAAGTCACCATGGCCTCTGGAACTTGGTTGTGTGGCTTTCCAGCGCTTCAGCACTATTTTTGCCATGTGCAACTATGGAGCTATGTCACTATATTTGGCATAAGTATGTCTTTTTATATCTAGCAAAGAAATGATAGCTTTGAAATAAAAAGGTTTCCTGAGTTATTCCCAAATATTTTGAAGATTTCTGAGGGCAAATTTTTATTTTATGCAATCAAAGCAGCTACTTTGTAATTCTTGATTCAAGTGTCCCCATCTAGACTTTTTACAGTTGAATGTGGTTACAGTAGATGATGACTAATATCTACCACTATGTATCTATCTATGTATCTATGTATTTATGTATCTAACTATGTCTCTATCTGTCTGTCTGCCTGCCTGCCTGCCTGCCTATCTATCTATCTATCTATCTATCTATCTATCTATCTATCTATCTATCTATCTATCTATCTATCTATCTCTTTCCTTGGCACTGTCATTCATGAACACTTCCATCACTAAAATCTTTTCACTCTTTCAGGTAAATGTGTTGCCAGAACTGCAGCCTCAGCTTTGCAGAAAAGAAGGCTTGTGTGAAATAGCCAGAAGATTTCCAGGTAACCTTCAGTTTGCTTCTTTATGTGTGAATGTCTGACATCTGTAGGCTACCGTATAAGTAACAATTAACAAGGCCTCAGAGCAGCATCTCCAGCTCCCCTTTCTATTAACTCTGTCACCCACATCTTCCCTGACACCCAGGCTTTGCCAATAGGAAGGCCCCGATAATACCCCATACTAGCACAACTGATACTTTTGTTTTTCGGTCTTTCCCTCTGAAGTGGCAGGCTTATGTTTCTATTCGCCTCATTTGTTTCTTCTTGAAGTAATTTTGTTGTAGTTTAAAAATAATTGTGATGGTTCTAAGTTATACACAACTTGGAAGTTTTACCAGGATTTATGACGGTGTCAGTGTGCTAGGATTTGTTCGGTTGTGTCTTTTTTTTTTTTTTTTTTTTCCAACTTGATACAGGCCAGGGTTATCCCGGAAAAGGAAGTTTAACTTCCTTTTTAAGTTAAGATAAAAACAAAACATCAGATTGGCCTGTAGGCAAAACTGTGGGTCTTCTTCCTCCTTAATGTTTGATGTAGCCCAGACCACTGTTGGCTGGTGCCAGGATGGGGTAGGTGGTTCTGCTTTATATAAGAAAGTAGACTGAACACAGACAGTAAGCCAGTCAGTAGCACCCCTCTAGAGCCTCTGCTTCAGTCCTGACCTTCAGTTCTTGCCCTGACTTCCCTGTAGCAGTGAGGTAAAACAACCATTCTCCTCTCGAGTTGCTTTTGGTCGTGGTGTCTCATCCTAGGGATGGAAAGCAAACTAGAGTAGTTATTTTGTTGTCAAAATTTGGTTTCTCCTCTCTAAAACCTCTAACTGTGTTTAAGACAGGACAATCAATGAGAAACATTCTATCTTGACTGTAACAGGAATATGGGAGAAAAAATCACTACCTCCCGTTTCTGCACAGTTCCCCCAGTGGAAAAGACATCAGAGAGGAAGTGAGCCACTAGAGGTGAACTAAGTCTCCACAGATAAGATTATAGCCTACTTTAGAGCTCAGTGGTGAGAGTACCTCAAATTTCTTGTTTAATACCCATTAATGCTCATACCCTTAGGAGGTGCTTTACCACATAATTAAAATTTAGATCTGCATGACTTCATTTCTGCATTTATTAATTTATGACTTAGTGGGATGGGAAAACATGGCATACTGTCACCCATCAGCTTCTCCACGTATTGAGATTCTGCCTCCCAGCTGAGCGTGAGCCTTAGGCATGTCTTCATGTACTGACAACAGGCTCCTCTTTTTAATTCACTTACTGGAAATGAAAATTTAAATGAACCAGTAATTTTTCTTTAAATTTAAGACACATTTCTAAAATAAATAGCATGTGAATTTTTTCTATCTGTGTCGTTTCATAGTACACTTGTGGCTGACTGCGTAGACCTTAGCTTTTTAATTGTGCTCTTTTAAGCTAAAGCCTGGTTTGCTCAGCCTGGCCTCGAACACTCTGAGTAGCCAATACTTTCCTTAAATTTCTGATTTCTCTTCCTCTAACCCCCAAGTGACTGAGGTTGTAGGTGTGTGCCACCACTCTGGGCTTGAAATCCCCTTCACACCCCACTTCTCCTGCAGGGACTGGGACTTGAACCAGAGCCTTGCTCATGCTAAGAAAGCACTCGACCACTTAGCTGTATCTCCAGATACTTCATTATTTTATAAAGCTATAATGTGGATATGTGGAGGTGACTCAGTCAGTAAATTGTTTGTCTCATAAGCATGAAGACCTGAGTTTGAGTCCCAATAGCGAGCAATGTCTTGACAATTCAGTAAGTTTCAGGTACAATCACAGACTCCATCTCAAAAAATAGCGTAGAGACCCATGGTCAAGGACACTTGAAGTTGCCTTCTGTCCTCCATACGCAGGTACACATGCATGCACACACCCCTGCACATACATATAAACACTCAAGTAATTAAATAACACAAAAAAAATTTAGTGCTCTTCTGGGCTGAGTAAAAACAATATTTCTGCTACTAAATATGAATAAACCCCAGAGTTCCTTCAGTTAAGATAATCCCCACCACCGAATTGTCTGCATTTTGAACAGAGCTTACAGGTTTTAAAGCAATCTTTCTTTGGTCTGTTTCCTGCTGTAATTTATATGTAAGAATGTTTGATTCAGAACAAAAGCCTTTAGTATCATAGAAAACAAAAGGGCAGAATAGCAGCAAAATGGGAGTATGAAATCTATTCAAATATACATGCACACACATATGTATATATGCCTCAAGAAAGTCTGATACATTATTTTTTCCTTCCTTCTATGGAATTAGGACGCCTTTTCTGTCTTCCTCAGTTTAAATCATTTTACTCTGAAGAATACCACCAAATCTAGAAATGTGTAACCCTTTTTGCTTCCTCCCCCCCCTCTCTCTCTCTCTCTCTCATATGCTAATTTTCTATTTATCTCTGTGAGTAACAGTATAGTCTTGTGGGATAACTTCTCCTCCCATGTTGTCTTTCTTGAACTGAAGATAATTTTCTATTTTTACAAAATTTATTTATTATTATTTTCTTTATTCACATTTCAAATGCTATCCCGAAAGTTCCCTATACCACCCCCCCCCCGATCCCCTACCCCCCCACTCCCCACTACTTGGCCCTGGCCTTCCCCTGTGCTGGGTCATATAAAGTTTGCAAGACCAAGGGGCCTCTCTTCCCAATGATGGCTGATTAGGCCATCTTCTGCTACATATGCAGCTAGAGACTCGAGCTCTGGCGATACTGGTTAGTTCATATTGTTGTTGCACCTACAGGGTTGCAGCCCCCTTCAGCTCCTTGGGTACTTTCTCTAGCTCCTCCATTGTGGGCCCTGTGTTCCATCCGATAGCTGACTGTGAGCATCCACTTCGGTGTTTGCCAGGCACTGGCATAGCCTCACAAGAGGTCGCTATATCAGGGTCCCTTCAGCAGAATCTCGCTGGCATGTGCATTAGTATCTGGGTTTGGTGGCTGATGATGGGATGGATTCCCGGATGGGGTAGTCTCTGGATAGTCCATCCTTTCATCTTAGCTCTAGATTTTGTCTCTGTACCTATATCCTTTCATGGGTATTTTGTTCCTTATTCTAAGGAGGAATGAAGTATCCACACGATGGTCATCCTTCTTGGTTGAAGATAATTTTCTTAAGTGTCTCGCTTTAAAAGTAATGTACCTACAGCATAAATTTCCAATTTGAATTTCATGAACACACAAAATGCTTTTGTTGTCCTTTTTTTCTATGAACACACAAAATACAATATAAACTTACTTATTCACAAACTGAAACAAATTGGTTTACTGTGGATGTTGAATATTTATTAGTAAGTGCAGACTAGGTAATTACACCGCTGTAGTATAGTATATGGAATTTATATAAGGCTGATTGGTGGTGGGATGAGGGTGGTGATGTTTGTATCTTCAATCCTTGGACCCAGGAGACAAGGCAAGATTGTGATCTTCAGGACAAGTGGGTTACACATCAGCACACTCTCCCAATAGAAATCCATGATAATAAGACAGCGTCTATGAAACATTTACCCTCCGCCGAGCCAGCTGGGCTGCAGGAGACAGCATCAGACCTAAGGGACACACAGACGACTGCCTAATCTTAGCGGGTCACAAACAAAATGAATACACTTGTACAAGGGGGAGGAGGGGGAGAAAGAGATTTGTTAGGGAGAGAAGGGTTTGCCGGAATGGTAAGGACGTAGGAGACAAGAGTGGCTTCTGTATATTACATATGTGTAAAGATTGTCTAATACAAAATTTGATTAGCAGAGAAGATCATGAACATAAGATGGTGCCTATCAAATATTTAGGATGGTGCTTGCAATATAAAAAAGCTTATTAAGGAGCTATTATTTTTTTGAGGAAAAACAAACATGGAAAACCAAACTAAAATATAATGCTATATGCAATAGGTATTTTTGTTTAAGATCAAAATAGTCTGTACTACTTTAGATCATGTTTTACTAAGAGGCCAATAAAAGCTTGAAATCAGAGGTTTTCAGCTTTGCCATTAGTTAGCAATCTTAATTACTTAATTTTACAGGATTTATTTATTTATTGGTTTTGCTTTTGTTTTTAATATCTAAGTATGGATTATAGGGCCTATTTCATAATTAGGTTTTTAAAATCAAGTGGATTATGTATATGCATATATGTATATATTGATTTAAAAATAAATCTTGCTGTATATTATATATAATACATATGCTTAATAAATTGTGGCTGTACTATTCTATTTTGGCAAAAACGGAGCAACAACCCCACATTACTTAAAGCTTTTCTCTTTTTATGATTGGTTATGAGAAGAATTTTATGTTTCTATGAAAAACTGTGATAGATATGAGATTTGCCCTATTTTACAGCTCACGAGACACCTGCCACACTTATCTAGATATTGCCAGATGATATAAAATGCCTAAATCAGGAACAAATGAAGTTGGTATTTTCAGCATTAATGGTCGTGAGAAATGTCCAGCATTCGTACCTAGTTCACCCTGCATGGCTAGGTGACACCTATAAACGCCGCACTTCAGGAAAGGACCTTTGGACTTAAACTGTATATTTTCTGACAGGCAATGAGCTCTACTGGTACAGTGCTAACTTACATGTATGAAGTGTAGGTTCAGTCCCTGGCACTACATAAACCCAGGCATAGTGGCACTTGCCTGTCATTTCAGAGGTGGAAGTAGGAAGATGAGGAAGTTCAAAGCCATCTTTGACTACTTCAGGAACTCAAGACCAACTGGGTTACTTTAGACACAAATTTCTCGGAATGGGATGTCACTTCTGTCTTCCAAGACTATCCTTTACATACATATCTTTGAAAAAGTAGTTTGGAAGAAAATTTATCAATGCGTCTGTAAAATGTGCCAGAATATAAAAAAAAAGATGCATGGGAAGAAATGATTGCATGGATATGTGTTGCCATCCAGAGAATCCATGACAAGCTCTCGTTCTGAAACATTACCAGTGCGCCATCCTGGGTTACTAGTGTAACATAGATTTGTTTCTGAATATCAAGGTTGGAAGTAGTCAGTAATGTTGTAAGACCCCGTGATTCCATAGAGACTGGATGTCTTTGCCTTTGTCTTCAGAAATACATACCGATCAAGATGCCAACAATGGATGTCCTTGGGACCCAGGCAAGTGAAATGGGACAGAGTTTTGGCTGTTGCAGTAGTCTGGTCAAAGATAACAGATAGGGCTCACTCTGTGTCCCTTCCCCAGTCAGTTGTACCTGACCTTAGACTTGTGACTCACATGGGAGGATACACCGCACCCGTGGAAAGTTTTCTGCCTAGCAAGATTTATTTCTGTCTCGCCATTTGATACTTTGCCTTTTGTGGGGGGGAAAGTTTTTATGGTATTCATCTGGCTCAAACTTGTCGTCTGCGCTTTTTAGAACATTCATTTATTTTCTTGATAGAAAGAATTGCTTTTCCATATTTGCACTACACAAACATTAACATAAGAGCTCTGTTCTGCAGGATCTTGTGTTGTTTTTGTTCTTAGTGCAGCAACGCCATCCAAGGAGCCCTGGTTTGGAGTGTGCCAAGGTTTTTGTTTTGTTTGGAGTATTATTCATTCTTTCAAGTAGTTTTATCTTAGGTCTAAGCCCTGGCTTTTGTACGGAATTTTAAAAGGAGACCAAGATGTCCACTCAGAGATAACACTTGGATCATTTTAGGACCCCCTCCCCCAAAAAAAGAAAGAAAGGAAGGAAGGAAGGAAGGAAGGAAGGAAGAAAGAAAGAAAGAAAGAAAGAAAGAAAGAAAGAAAGAAAGAAAGAAAGAAA
>NC_034591.1:42123019-42152536 GCF_900095145.1 Mus pahari
GGAAGGAAGGAAGGAAGGAAGGAAGGAAGAAAGAAAGAAAGAAAGAAAGAAAGAAAGAAAGAAAGAAAGAAAGAAAGAAAGAAAATAGGGTCCCTAATGAAGGAGGGAAGGAAGGAATGAAGAAAGGAAGAAAGAAAGAAAGAAAGAAAGAAAGAAAGAAAGAAAGAAAGAAAGAAAGAAAGAAAGAAAGAAAGAAAGAAAGAAAATAGGGTCCCTAATGAAGGAGCTAGAGAAAGGACCTAAGGAGCAGAAGGGGTTTGCAGCTCCATAGGAGGAACAACAATATGAACTAACCAGAGCTCCCAGGGACAAAACTACCAACCAAAGAGCGCACATGGTGGGACTCATGGCTCCAGCTGCATATGTAGCAGAGGATGGCTAAGTTGGTCACCAATGGGAGAAGAGACCCTTTGTCCTATGAAGGCTCTATGCCGCTGTGTGAGGGAATGCCAGGACCAGGAAGCAGGAGTGTGTGGGTTGGTGAGCAGGGGAAGGGGAGAGGGGATAAGGGATGGGTGTTTTTCGGAGGGGAAACCAGGAAAGGGGATGACATTTGAAATGTAAATAAAGAAAATATTCAATTAAAAATAATAATGATGAAAGAAAGAAAGAGAGAGAGGGGGAGGGAGGGAGGGAAGGAAGAAGGAAGCAAGGAAGGGAGGAAGGAAGGAAGGAAGGAAGGAAGGAAGGAAGGAAGGAAGGAAGGAAGGAAAACTATAACAAGTAAAATTTAACACATTGGTTACATACAAACAGGATGCAGCTTTATAAGATTCTAATTATTAATTACCAAATATAAAATTCCATCATTAATATAACACGATTGAAGTTATTTTTAGCATTGGCTCATGATGCATACTATGACGTCTATTCCAGGTCTACTATTTCCAAGGTTTGCCTGTTCTTGAATCCTGACACTTTTCTCTGTGCTTTCTGGGAAGCTTCCTGATGCTTTTTTAACTCCTAAACCACTTGCATTCTATGCTGCCCATGATCAATTACACTCCCAACGCAAGACACTTCCCCTTAAATAGAAATATCACTTCGTTAGTATGACTTGAGCAAAGTGGCAGCAGAAAGTAAGCTGATGGAACCAAGTCATACTTAACTACACCCTCAGTTCAGGCAGAGTCTGGTAGCATGTAATTATAAAAAAACAATGCACGCTAAGTCCGGCTATGGCTGGCACTGGCACCATGGTCTCACCACCCCATGAGGAGCCATAAGGCACAGTCTTCCCAGGCTCCCGAACTGCTCATACCCTCCCAGGCCATCCTACCCCTGCAGCTAGCCTGCCGAGACTGGCTGCTGCTGGCTCTAAACTCCTAGCCCTGTATAATGAAAACACCCGAGGTTTATAATTTACCAGCCAGATTTATAATGGCAAATCCTCAACCCCAAAATGCCCACACAAAGTACTCAAAACTCAATTGATATTGATACAAGCTGCACACAAGGTTGGAAAGAGTGACCTACATTACTCTATTGCCCTTCTATGATATCCATAGCTACCTGTGACTATTTCAGGCCATGTAGATCTCTCTCTCTCTCTCTCTCTCTCTCTCTCTCTCTCTCCCTCTCTCTCTCTCTCATTTGACTAAGATTTCACCTGACCTCGTCTGCATACAGACAGCAACCCACAGGGTCTCTTAGCTGTATTTGTATTTTATAAAAGAAGTTCACACACTCAGTGAATGTCCAGCTGGAGGCATCTCTGGAAGTACATTTGAATGTCCATTCAGTGTCTCCCTGGCTACCCATCGTCAAAGCTTGCAGGAACCATCTATGTCTTCATGCATTTGCTTCTCTACGAGAACTGAGATTCCCTGAAGGTGGAACCTCATTTTAGCACTAAACTTCAGTACAAGATCATCATCCCTAGTAGCGATGAGATGGCTCGTCCTTGTCACTAACCTGACTGGAGGTCTGTGAGGATGTTTATTAAGTAAGGAAGATCCACTCTGAGTGTGCTGTCACTGTCTCCCAGCTGGGACTCCATCCTGAATGGAAAGAAGAAAGCCAGCTGGACAGGAGCATTTCTCTCCTGTTTCCTTACTGTGGGCACAATGGGACCAGTGACCTTACACACCTGCTGCTACCCCATAGACTGTACCCTTAAACAGAAAGCCAAAGTAAACCTGTCCCTCTTAAGTTGCATTTGTGAGACCTTCTGCAACAGCCATGGGACAACGTAATCATCACCACCTTTTTGAATGTTAAAGATTATTGAAAATGGAAAGGTCGTTAGTGGAGAGTGTTGGAGTACTGACAGGAGAGCCCTGCCAATCACCAGAGGGGTTTAACCAATGCAGACTGGCTTACCTACTTCCTCGTTGTGATGTAACTATTGATCTAATGCTACAGGTCAGAAACCAAGAGCCAGAGAAGTAGGGAAGGCATCTCATTCCTTCAAGTTGTAGCCATTTTTTTTTTTTTTTAAATAAGAAGTGCTAGATTCTTATCCACATGTATGCTGGAAAGCTATAAGCAAATCTCCAGCAGCAGAAGCTGCTCGTGGGAGATTTCCCATGTAGCCAAAGGTCTTTCTACCTCATTGCTCTGAAAAATAAAGACAAAGACAAAAACAAAAACAAAAACCTAAAAACCCACCACAACAGCAGACAGTTGAGTCCTTTCTCAGGTTGTTGGTTGGTCTTTATGTAGGCAGCTTGGAGACGGATGAGCACTTCTCTCAGGCAGGCTTGCAGTTTGTCCTCTTCGTCTCATTGTTTCTTTGGAGGAGCGTCTTGGTGCTGACAGCTCAAGGATGGAGCAGGAAATCAATAGTAGAAGCCTCTCTCTGGATCTTTCCCAGGATTCTTCTGTTCTTCTCATAGGTTAGTTCCCCAGGCAGTTTCTTCATTTCAGTGATTCTGCCTTCAAGCCAGAGGAAATGAGTCTGGTTAACTGTCATGTTTCTTTTTATGCATGTATCATACCAAAAAGAGTGAGGGTGGGAGAGATACAGCTACCAAACCTAGACCAGAAAGGAAGAGCCTGTGTGGACTGCAATGGACTTTGGTGGATATTTTTACTTAGATCTAAACACTGAAGAAGAAAAAAAAAAAAAAAAAAGAAACAAAACCTGAGAGTTTCAAAGGAAGAAATGCAGTTGTTTTGACTAATATTCAGAACTTTGTCTATTTTTTTTTCTGTTATTTTGTAATTTAGTGCAACGTTGTCAGCTACTCTGTCATGCAGAGGATTAACAGGCACACAAAGAACTTGGTTGTTGACTAGTAAATCCAAAGTGCATCTGCCTTTAGGAACAAAATCACCAGATCTCCACCCTGACCTCTTTCTGAACAGGTGAAGGCTCACATCTACTGTTGGGTGTAGTTTTTGCTACCCCACTTTAAGCTTCTGGGGATCGGTGCTACCAGCCCCGCTCAGGTTCCTCCGGATCCGTGCGTGGACACACACATCCGCTTATCTTTATATTGCTTTAGCTCCATGGCCAGCCTCTTCTAAACCTTCTTTGGCTGTCACATCCTTCTTTCTGCTCCTAGCTCAGCTCCCTAACTCTGCCCTCAGCTTCAGTTGGTTGGTTACCTTCAGTTCCAGCTCAGCATCCTAAGTCTTCCCTCAGCTTAGCTCTGCTTCTAACCTCCCGCCTGCTACCCCAGGCCCAGTCAGGGAAGTGGCCAATGGCCACTCTACCCTAGATCTCACGTGACTGCTGGCTTTTCTCCCTCTAAAGCATGGTGAATCTCCTTCTCCCCCTCCTGTACCTCTTAGCCTGCATGCAGGGGCCCTGGAAGTCCTACCTCATCTCGTAGCTCCAGGTTCCTTCCTTGAGTTCATGCCCTGATTCTCCTAAATGATGGAGTGTGACCTGAGAATTGTAAGCTGAAATAAACCTTTTCCTTTCCAAGTTGCTTTCGGTCATTGTGTTTTATCACAGCAGTAAAAACCTACCCCTTGTACTTATGTGAAAAGTCAGGCACAGATGTACATGCTTGTGATCCCAAGACTAGGATGGGCAAAAGTAGGATCCACAGAGCTTTCTGGCCAGCCAGCCAAAACCCAGTGAGGAGCTCCAGGTCCAGTGAGTGATCCTGTCTCAAAAATGATAGAGGAAGATGCATGACACTGACCTCTGACCTCTGCATGTACATCAACATACACATGCACACACACAGACAGGTGCATGTATATACACAGACACACAGACACACAGACGCATACATACACATACATACACATATGCATGTGCGCACATATATATACACACAAACACACACACAGATATACACATGTACACACAGATACACACATACATATATACACAGGCACACACATGCATATGCACACGTGCACACATACATGTTCACAAACTCATGTGCACACATATACACACATATGCACACATAGAGATAGATACACACATGCACACACAAACACATACAATACACACAGATACACACACATACACACACATATACACATGTGCACATACACATACATACACAAGCATACACACACACACACACACACACACACACACACACACACACACACACACACAAACCCAGATGGGTAGGAGAGGTCAATAATTTGGGGAGATATACAATGGATGTTGATTTTCAAATCAAGCATTCCCCTAGCCTTCTTCTGGTAGTAAAGACAGATATTTGCTCTCAACAGTATTGGATTGGTTATGGAAGAAAACAATAGTAATTTCGAGATGCTCTAGGGTTCACTCATTTTCACAGTCATACAGACCAGGACACTTGACTTGAACATATCCCCAGCATTAGAAAATAATAATCCACTAATGTGAGGCATTCGCTGACGAGTGCATGGCCTCCTCCCTTGGTTGTATGTTGCACAGCGTTTTGCTCATGAGATCATGTCTGTTATGGCTCATCTCTAGAACATCACATTGTAGGGCGTATGCATAATAAGACACATTTATTAAGACTAATGCATTGGCGCAGGCATTTGGTCTCTTCCAACATGTCGCATTGAAAAATAATCTTGATAGAAACTGAAAGTAAAAGTCACGGCAAAGCATATGGAAAATGAAACGCATGCAGATTCCTACGCAGAATCAGAATCTTGCTTTCTGAGCTGGAGTTGTGATTATAAAGGACTCCTGTCCTGTCAGAAATGTAATTAACTGAATAAGAGAGTAGCTTTGAAAGAAGTTCTCCCCTTTAATGTTGAGGTAGACATGCTCCTGTTTGCGAGAGATGCACAGACTCTATTATACAGCAAACATCTTTCAAACCCTGTGATTCATTGCATTTATAACTTTTGAGACTATTTTTAAAAACTACTTCTAGCACCATCTAGTGGTCAGATGGGGGATGTTCTCTTGTCCTCTTTTTTTTTTTTTTCCTGGCATTTTTACTAAGAAAAGGAGCAGGGAGCCCACAGTATAGCATTCCAAGGGGTCACCTTGCCCCAGAATAACAAAGCAAGGAATTCACCCATATTAAGTGAGGGGACCTTCTTGCCTTATGTGTTTCACTCAACCTCTTTTGTGAGAATGTAAGCCCTGGCAGCAATTCAAACCTTCAAGGAGTCAGGAGTCCCAGGATGCAGAGGGAGAAGCCTCATCCTGTGTTCACCCAGCTGTAAGGAAACCTAGGTAAAATACTTCCATTTGGCCTTCTTTTAGACTTATAAAGTGGAAACGATTTTATCGATTTTTCCGTCTTCACGCGGTCGTTATAAAATGTTTTGTATGGCAAGCTTTACTATAAATCTGTACACGTTGCAGATAAGGTGTCTTAGTTACTGTTCTATTGATGTGAGGAGATACCACAGCCAGGGCCACTTGTATAATAAAGCATTTACTTTAGGGATGGTTGACAATGTCAGAAAGTTAGTCAATGACCATCCCAGCCAGGAGTGTGGTGGCATGCAGGCAGGCTTGCCTATGAGGCTTGTTTAAAACATAAGTTGGCAGGACTTCATAAGGGTTCACATGCCAGGATAATTTTATAGATAAGCTACCCTAAAAAATTAATAAGACATAGCATTAAATTTTTACTTATACCTCAGACGCTGTATCTAGCCCCTCTTTAACCTCACATAATTATTTATGGAGTAGATACATTCATGTACATGTTCAGATCCATATCACCTACTGCACCATTATACTGGGCTTTTTTAGGCTGATTATACTATCCAAACTAAGGAAGAATTTATTTGGAAGAAACCATTATGTCTGGGTCTAAGAAGAGATTACATTTATTACTCGTTATTATTTCACCAGATAACAAAATCCTCTTGATTTGGTGCTCATTGGTATTATGATCAAGCAGTGCAATGTGTACTTACAATAGGCAGAAGATGGTTTTGTTTTGTTAGGAAACTCAACAGCAGACCAGAATTGCTAGCCTTGGGAGAGAAGACTCTCCAGTCCTCCCTATTTGCTAGTAAGATATCTTATAGGGATCCCCTTATACTTTATCTTATTACCCCTTTTCTCATGCGACTATGCTAGACTCAACTGCTCAAGCTATCAATATCTCTGCTAGGCAAAAGGAAGGCCTCCCATGGGAAGCTTTATGCTGTAGTCACATACTTGGGGTTAAGGATGAGAGGTCAAAGGTGAGCCTCCTGTGAGTGCCAACAGCAGTTTCGGGTCTGGGCTTCTCGGGTATGATGGCAGCACCTTCCTGGGCTACTTACAAAGGTCTCACTATCAGTTACCTTGGCGTCTTACAGTTGTTTTTCTGGCTTTTACCGTAGGATTCTATGGTGTCAGTGAGAATTAACTGATTGTGCTGTCAAACTGTGTTGTGCTGTGCTGTGTTTTTTTGAAAAGCACAAATGTGAGAAGGTGGATTAGTGGCTATGCGCAGAGCCAAGTTGTGTTTTACAGGAAGTATATGATTTGGCGGGATTAATGGTTTGTAAAAATCATTTTTAGAGTTGGAGGTTGCTTTGACTTGATTATTAGCTGCTACTGGGTAGTGGTGTGTGCACCAAGAGCCAGGCGTCTTATGTGTAAATCCCATCCTGGCCAAGTAATAGCCCAGTACCGACATGTGAGTTTCCTGCCTTCTCTTTGCTTTAATTTTCTGACTAGAATAAGGGAAGACCACAGTTTTCTAGCCGAGGTTTGCCTTGTTCTTGTTGTTTATTTTTTTAAGCAAGGTCTCACTATGTATCCTTGTCTGGCCTGAGCTCCTTATATGGACCAGACTGGCATGGAGCTTGCAAGGAACTTCCTGCCTCTGTCTACTGAATGCTAGGATTATGAACCTACACCACCAACTTTAATATAGAGATTTTTAGGAGGATAGACTGGGTTCATATCATTAAATTACTTTGAATACTGCATGTTATATGTGTAGAATGAGAAGTTTATGGGCATTAAATATGTTTTCACTACACCGCAAAGAGCTTGTCTTGGTCAGTGTTCTAATTCTGTGAAGAAACATCATGACTAGGACAATTCTTATGAAAGGAAGCATTTAATTGGCAGCTTGCTTGCAGATCCAGGGGGTCAGCCCATTATCATGATGGGGGGCATGGTGGGAGAATGGCAGTACTGCTGGCCTTAGAAAAGGCTGAAAACTACATCCTCTTTTACAGGCAGATAGAATAGAGTGAGCTTTTGAAACCTCATAGCTCGCCCCATGTGGCATACTTCTTCTGATAGGGCCACACCTCCTAATCCTTCTAATCCTCTCAAATAATTCTATAGCCTGGTGACTAAGCATTCAAACATATGAGCCAATGGGGGCCATTCTTATTGGAAACACAACAGGGGTCTAGTTTTATTTTTATTACTGTGATATATATATATATATATATATATATATATATATATATATATATATATATAAAAGTTTCTATTACTGCTTACCAAAGGCAACATATGGGAGGAGGTTTATTTGGCTCACAATTCAATGTTGCAATTCATATTGTGGGGGCGTCAAGTCAGGAATTTAAAGATCACAATCACAGTCAAGAGCGGAAAGATGAAACCCATGTCTTTGCTTCCTTCCTTGCTTGCTTGCTCTAGGATACCTTTCTCCCCTCTCATACTATTCAGGACTACCTGTCTAGAGAATGGCACTGCTCACAGTGGGCTGGGTTTTCCTGTATCAATTAACCAATCAAGACAGGCCCCATAAAATCATGACCATACCCCAACCTGACTTTGTTAATTCTTCAGTTAAGACTTTCTTCCTAGGTAATTCTAGGTTGTGTTTAGGAGACAACTAAAGCTGTAACAGATAGCAAGTCTAGCCAATGGGTGAGCTCAAATTCAGTGAGAAACCTTGTCTCAAAAAAACAAGTCAGAAAATGAGAGAAGACACCCATATAGACACATATGGATAAACCCCTCCATATATACATAAACATATGTACACCCTAGATCTGCGGTTTTCAACCTGTGGCAACCCCTTCAGCAAACTAGTATCTCCAAAAATATCCACATTATGATTCATAACAGGAAAATTACAGTTATTAAGTAGCAGCAAAAATATAATTTTATGATTGGGGTCACTACAACATGAGGAACTGTATAAAAGGGCCACTGAAGTAGAAAGATTGAAAAATACTGGTCTAGAAAAAAGTAGTCTATAGAATACAGAACACTGCGCTGAAAGCTGCCCTTAATTTTATGTCATCCTGATACTGTGTCACTTCTCTTGCTATCCACCTTATTTTAATTTGAGGGCGATTCCTTGCTGGTAGATCTCACTCACAGTGAGATCACATTGCTGTACTAGTGGAACAGACTCACTTCACACAAACACTCCAGTGCCCCAGTAAATAATGACCTGATGTCACTGACCATAGACTGTAAAAAGGGAAGAGAATGTTGTTGGGAAATCTCTCTCTCTCTCTCTCTCTCTCTCTCTCTCTCTCTCTCTCTCTCTCTCTCTCTCCCCCCCCCTTTTGATGCTGGAATTGGATGTGCTTAATATCACTGAACTTTAACAGCGTCACAATTAGACTCAACCAACACATCTCTCTGGAATGGAGTTGAGATACAGGGCTCTACTTACTTTTGGTATGAAGCCATCACTATTCATGACCCAGTAATCCAAATACTGCAGTCACAGGAATGTTTACTCTGACTCTAAATAGAATTACTAAGAATGATGATATGTTTAAGTAAACTGGATCTGTTCTTCATCTTCCGCTCTGCGTTTTGCAGATGCTTCAGTTTCTTTATCCTTCTTCTCCACTCAGTGTGGGTCAGTCTACAGCCAGTTTTAGAATAGTGCTGTGTCACTCAAGAGAAAGAACTTTCAACTATAATCATAGCCGGCTATAAAAATGCAAGGTCCAATCCACAAAATGATATTTTAAATTACCCAATAATACAATGTATTTGTAAACCTACAGTGCCAAGGGCGAAAAGATAGAGTGCCAAGGTGCCAACCGAGACTTTAATGAAAGAAGCTGTTACCCGTTGGACAGATTTTAATAGCGCATTTTGCTATGCGAGAGTCACTGAGCCACTTTTAAGCTGTCGGTGGGTGAAACTCCTTAACCATACAAGACATGGCTCACACCTAAAAGCAAAACTGGAAAGGGAGAAACCTCTAGTGTGTCAAATCAACTTAAGGAAACTCTAGTGGGAAATACATGCCTTACAGCCAACTCAGACTCTCAGGACTAAAATATACTGAGAATTTTGTAAAGTCATTTGGGAAAGAAAAGTTAGATGGAGGAGTCCACAAAAGTGCTGAGTAGCCAGCTTCCGGGAGAAACCCTCAGCAGCTACAGGATGCTGGGCAGCAGCTCGGAAGCAGTGCGGGAGAGCCTGAACTGCAGATCGTTTGATGGATAATGGTAGCCGTGGACCTCTGTCACGTTTCACCCTAGAGCCATGAAACTGAGTGAGCACTCTTACATTTCAGATTCCTTATAGACACTTCGTGTGCTTTTCCTCTAAATCCAACTTTGCTGGCCTGCTAGTGACCCCCAACTCCTCTTGGGAAGAGTACCCCAAGCCCACTCAAGCTGTGGAACCTGACTCCAGCCACAGGGGAACTGAGCCACTGAGGCAGGGGAGCCGGGCCAAAACAACACTTTGAGAAAGCTGGGCATCATGCTGACTGGGCAAGCAAAGTAAAGCAGCCTCTTCCAAAGCTCTCATCTCTAGTCCCAAAGGCCTTGTAGGGTAGTGGGTTGGTTTTTATGGTTTTTTTTTTTTTTCTTTTTTAGATATTGAAAGAAGATTTAGGATCACTCGACCTGTAACATTTGTTTATTCAATGACTAGTTTATTAATTGATTGATTGACTGGGGGGAAGGACAAGCCACAGTACACATGTGGAGGTCAGGAGACAACCCACTGGACTTAATGTTCTCCCTCAAGGTTCCTGTAGGGACCCGTCAGTTCCAGGGATCGAACCCAGGTCTTCATAGTCGGCAGCAAGCACCTTTGTGCTTTGAACTTTCTGTCTCGATGTCCCTCATCACAGAACGAAATTTCTGCCAAAAATCTTCATTTAAAAGCCTCTTATTTTCTGGATAGTTCTCTTTAGTTCATTAAAAACACTGTTTCCCCCAGTCACTCTCTTCGTTGAACTTTTTGTACATTCTTCCCTTTCAAGCTCACCTTTACAGAGCAATCAGTTTGATTTTTAGGCATCATGCCAAGGTATACATTAAAGAGTTAGTTTCTAAGTCAACATAATTCCTTCATTAGATGAAGAACAAAAAGAGGAAAACCAGTATTTTTTGATATTTTTTTCTTTGCTACTAGCCATCTTAAATTCTTTCTGCTACTTCTAAATTGAACTTTAAAATCACCACCTGTTAGCCGGAATCTATTGTGATAAAAAATAATGTCAATTTTTTTTTTCATGACTCGTGAGTGATATTAGGACTTACTGGACTTTTTAAACCAATGACTATATAACCCTAATTTATTGAAGATGTCAGGAACAATTTTGGATGCCACAAATATTTTCTTCAAGATATTTAAAAATAAATAGCAAAATACATTTTTTTTTTCCTATCAGCTTTTTCTTGGTCATCGAAGTAGCAGCTTAAAACAAGGTAATTTCAAGTTTGGGATTGCCTTACAGGGATGTTCTAGTTTTCTTTATTTTCTGTCGTTGTCAAAAATATAATGACAGAAAGCAGCTTAAGGAAGAAATGGGGTTCATATTGTTTACACTTCTAGGTCATTTCTATCAGTAAGGAACTCAAAGCAGAAACCTGGAGGTAGGAAATGAAGCAGAGAGCACAGAAGAAAGCTGCTATTGGCTTGTTCCTTGGTACTGCTCATCTATCTTTCAAAAAAAAAAAAAAATCCTAGACTCATCTGCCTAGGGATGGTACAACCCACCAATTAGCAATCAAGATAATGCCCCTCAGACGTGCTCACAGACAGTCTGATGAAGCCAATTCTTTAGTTGAAGTTTCCTCTTCCCAGTTGAATCTAGATTGTGTCCGCTTAACAAGAAAAACTAAATAGCAAATGGGAGATGCAAATAAACGAGGTTAAATGGAACCCTACCTGCTCAGGATGCCACGGAGGCAGGAAGCACACAAAACCAAGGTTAGCCTGTGCTAGAGTGAATTTAAGCAAATTGTTAAGACCTGTCTCCGAATGAGAAATGAAAAGGAAAGCTGGGATGTAGTTCAATTGTAGAGTGTTTGACAAGCATACAAGGGACCCTAATACCACATACAAACCAAAACCAAAGCAACTGAGTGTGAAAGCCAGGCAAATCTATGAATACTAATGCAATACCTCAATAGATATGGTCTATCATAATTTATGATATATTATTCATAATCTTGACAAGAGATGAAAAGTTTCTGAGGAATATTTGAAAAAATATCTTTATAGAAACATTTATTTTAATTTCATTAATTAGTTTAAATGCTTACATTCTTTATAGAGAAGAAATATTAACATGAAAGTTTATAATTCAGATAAGCAGAGAAAGAACTGACATTTTCGGTTGCCCAATTATCACTTCTAAAGAGCATCTCCCTCCACTTTGGCAGCATTGAGTTTGGTTAATTCTTTAGTGATGTACAAGACAATAGAAGTGCTAAGCTAATAATCCTCTTCACTCCAAACTATTTCAGAGAGTTGGGGTAGGGTGTGGCTGGCTTCTGCCTCATGCCCTCAGTCTTCAGTGTATAAGAATCCACTCCTGTCTTCTGTGCTGAACAATCAAACCTGAGCCCCACAGATTGCCATCACACTACTGGCCGATGGTCAGGAAGGAACCGCAGAATCAGACAGTAATTCTGTACTCGTTTGTCTTCCTGAGTGTTCCACGCTGGTTGCCTGTTTCTGGCATGCAAGTCCCTATCTCCCATGAGACTTCATTTAGTCAACCGTTGCACGTCTCTGTGTCTTCTAAATTCTTATCTTGGGATTCAAAGATCATGAAATTCTTGCTATCATAAAAAAACCTTGGCTCAAATATAATGCCTTTGTTTACAAACAACATACAAATAGAGAAGCTGCTTGAGAGTAACACTGTATACTTTAATATACTAAAATATGGTGTAAAAAATCTGGATTTGTGGTTAATGCCTGGTTTCATTTAAATGGTAACCATTACCCTCAGCCAGTGTTTGTATCTTACATTTAAGTTATCATTGACTACACTACATTTAAAAGGAATTTATAATTACTGTTGCAGATTCTAGTAAGCCATTAATTATTCTGATGCAAATTAAATCAATTCTATTTCATGGTTTATTCCAGAAAATGTGTCCTGGGGGAGATGGTTTGATATTAGTAAAGTGATTAACTTCTTTTGCAGCAGGTAGATTTAGGCATTTACTTTATTGTCATATTTATTGGACTCTTATGTATTAATATTTGTTGGAAGCTGTGTTTCAAATTGTTATTAATGACACTCATTAATTTATGTTAAATTATTCATCTTGGGCTTTGCTGGGGTAGTCAAGCATTTTCTTTTCTTTAAAACAATTTTTTTGTCATCTGGAAAATTCATGTAGAAAAACATCAGAGGAAAATTAAGCTGCCATAAAGTAATAAAACAATCTTTCATGCTGTTTGGTCATTGCGGTGAAATCATAGGGCAAGCAAATTGAAGTGGTCGTCTAGACACAGCTTTTATTACCAAGGAAAATGAGCGGAATTCAAGGGTCTTATGTTGTCATGGTCAAAACATAGAGGAGCCCATGGGGAAAATTGGTTTTGTAGAACTGTGTGACTTTGACACTTCCACTGAAAGAACTGAATGAAGGGCACTTACAGCTTGCAATTGCTGAATGCTTGATAGGCGTGTGATGGATGGATTGGTTAGTTGGTGGCGATTTTTGCACAATGACTACACTTTTAAAGGGTGTTGCTGTGTTGTGTCATTGAGCTGGTCATTTTTACGGGTCAAATTGTGTCTCCACTTACTACAGGGCATGGATGACATCTCATTTCCTATAACAGAATGCATGTGATGCTCCCCCCCCCCCCGCAAAGAGTATGATATTGAAGTGTTGTCTACACACACACACACACACACACACACACACACACACACACACATTTGTGGTATGGCATGTCCTTCTATGATAACAGCATGAGAAAGACCTCTGAGGCCATCAAGAGGAAGTCATGATCCACTGACACACATAGTAGTGCAATGATTCCAGATCGTGAGAAATTACCCATGGATTGCCCAAACAAGGACAGAAACGTGTTCTAATAATACGTTTCTGTGTTTGCCATACTCGTTCTCTCAAAGACACCTTGGTCAATGCTATTTTAATAAAATGACAATAAAACCTGTTAAGGACTCAGTGCATTTGGAGTATGCAAAGTCCCCAATGACAACCTGCAATTGTCTAGGAAGTTCTGCTGTAAATCCATCTAGATCTGTTGCGGGCAGGACACTTTTCTTTGAACAAAGTACAGAGAGCTGGACTCAGATGTGCTGTGTGTGTCAGTTCCAATGTTACTCTACTCATGACCTAACATAGTATTAGAACCTAATAGAAAATTCCTTTAAATGAGTGACACAAGACAGGAACTGGGCTCCTCACTCCCTTAGGACCACACGAAGCTAACCCTGAGGAAAGAACAGGGTGTGAACCTTCCCAGTCTACTCAGAAAGAGATGTGGTATCAGCTAGGTCTACACAGTCGTCCGTGTTATACATACGTTTGTGTGGCTGTACCCCTTATTGTTTTGTACTCTCCTGAAGAGGTGAAAGGATGATTGATTGATATTCCTCAAATACCTTCTCAGGGGGTGGTGGCTTAAAGAGCATCCATCTGTAGTCTCTTTCCCATAAGGCTACTGGACCTCATACAAACGGAAGGGCAGCTGGTTGGCCCTGTGACATGTTCATCATTAATGCAATATGCTAAATTGGCAGTCCAGGGATTTCTCCCCATTTAATGCCCCATTAAGCCATGTATTAGAATGGCAACTTTGTACCCAGAATTAAGAAAACTAGACTTGCAAAGGACTTTAGCTACCACTATCCAGGTACTCATCCAGCAAAGATTTGTTCTGCACCCACTATGCTTTTTGGCTGTGATTTTTTTTCATCAACATTCAAAAACTGGAGCAGATTAAGAGGTGAGGATATTTGTTGTCTTGTAGGAGACTTGGACTGTGTCTCCATTGGTTACAAGAAAGATGCTAAACACTCAGGAGTGACCTCAGGGTCACCTCTTTCTTAAAAACAGGTGATCAATGTATAGGTAGGTTTTTTTGCACGTAGTATGTTTATGTGCTCATGCTAAAACTAATTTTAATTTTTAAAATAATATTTTATTAATTCTATATTTTATGTGTTCATACAATATATGCTGATCATACTCACTGCCCCAACTCCTTCTGGATTCTCTCTCACTCCCCCAGTATCCAATTTGTCCTGTGTCCAATTCATGCTACCCATATGCCCATGAGTGTTGGGCTACCCACTGGAACACTGTAGACTTATCAGGGGCCACACTAAAAGAAAGCTGACTCTCTCTTCCATTTACCCTGGCAGTTCACTCTAGGCCTTCCTCCAGATGGCTGTCTTTCACAGCCTACATCCATGTGGATTACTTGGCATTAGGTGCTAGCAAGAGCTCAGGCTTAGGGGTAGAAAACTGTGTGTCATTGATTCCCTATCTTTCTTGCCTTGGAAATATGTGTGCCCCTCTACCTGTGGTCTTTATTTGATGACTACAGTAGAAGCTATTTCTGGGTATGACTTCAATCTGTGTATTTCTCTTATATGTTTGGTTGTGAGCCTAGCCTTTAATGGCTGAGCCATCTCTCCAGTTTCAGTGTGTGAATTTCTGAAGTCATATTTGTGATGCACTTGAGTTTTGCAGTTATACTTTTTGTAGCTTTTATACCTGCAAGACAAGCATTAACATTTGTAAATGCCCACAGGCAGAAGTAGCAATTAATACCCTTATAACTATATTTATTTATACTGCTAATCTCAAATCATTAACTGCTAATCAAGGACTTTTATTTTCACTGGAAATTTAAAATGCAAAACACTGTATTTAGTTTCTTCATAAGAAATGCAAGGCAATGTCCAAACATTTGTGAAACATAATTATACTTTTGCTATTACTTTCATATTAATTACTAGCTATGGGGCAAAACATTAAATCAAATACACCAGAAAATTGGCAGCTAATCTTTTCTAGTACATGTGTTTTCCCAGTGTTTAGTCTTTACCTGTGCTGTATATAATTACATGCTACACAGAGCAGGAGGAATTACTAACCAAGGGATGTATTTTTAGTTCCTTAGGGTAACATTTTGGTTTGTAACCACAAGTTGGCTAAACAACTCAAAACTATTTCATTGCTAACAGGAGCACCTGGAAAGGGTCAGCCTTGTATTTTAGTATTATGAAAAGCTTAGACAACTCATGGTATTCACCTTCTGGAATCTAGAGGACTCTCCGGCAGTGTCACAATCCCAGTGTTGATTGGCAACATCAGAAATGCAAAGACAAGCCTCTTACTTCTAGCTCAGTCTCCCTGCTCATATAACAGCACCCCAGTCAGCAGGCACTGGGACACATTCCACTACATATTAAAAGGCATGAGAAAGGCAGTCCTGCTGCATCTCTAACAAAAGGTCCAGTTTTACTTCAGGCGACTCGTAAGCTTACAGGCTTCGGTGCTCTCTGAGACAAGCTAAGAGTATGCAATAAATAAAAGCACCGCACTACTCACTGGGTAGCATTTCACATCTGAATCTATTACACACTCTGACTTCATACCATGGGCAAGAAAACCTAATGGATGCGTGCGAGGCACTTCACATGTAATTGCTTATGAAACATTTCTACTATCCCACGCGAGTGAATTAGAGAGTTATTTGGAAGGCTACCCATGTAACAGAGTCTCTCATCTCCCAAATTCCTTAAGACTACAGAAGCTATTTTCAGCTGTATTGTGGGGAGAATTCTAGGCTTTCTGCATGTGTCTAGGAGTTAGGAGGGAGGAAGCAGGGTAGGAAGTGGGTGGGCTGACCTACTGAAACAAATGTTGGATGGATACACCAAACAAAGACCTAAAAGGCCCCTCCCACAAATATCTGACTCTGTTATCTAACATAATTGTGTTCACAATCATTTATAACACTTCCATGAAACACAGCTGATTTTTCTATTTATTAAAGGGGTTTATGTCTGCTCATTTTCCCCATATTCAAATAAAATAAGAGTCCATTTTGATATCAAGGTATAACTAATTGCAAAAGGGATGTTGTTGTTGTTTTATAGGAATCATAAGATGCAACCATCAACAAACCTCAAGCCAAGATTGAGGAATTTTGTCAACATCTTACTTATTTTCTTCCCCCATAGATGAGGATTTTACCCAAGGTCATGCTCATGGGACATGCATGCTCTACCACTAGGCTGCATACCTTAGCTCCCATATTTCCAGGTCAGCTGGATGGCTCCGTGTGTAAAGGTGCTCACTTCTAAGCCTGACTATCTGGGCTCAGGCCCTGAGACCTGCACACATGCTGAATGAAGGCAACCAGCTCCTATAAGTTGTCCTTAGACCTGCACAGGCACCTGTACACACACGTCCACAAAATGTAATAAAAAAAAATTTAAGGTTGTGATTTCCAAGGAAAGAAATGAACTGCTATGCCTCTTCATTTATCAACTTCAACACCAAAGCAATTTGGATAACACCAGTTCTGCTGTTAGGATACATGGAACTTCATCACTAAGGAAGCCTTACTAATAGGTTATCAGCATTTTCTTGCACAGGAATCACACTGTGTTACAACGGGCTGTGGGAATGCATTGAACAGCCCTGCTTCTATGACTTTCACTTGGGAATGTGAGAGGCTTTAAATTAGACCATGATAGTATTGATGGAGTGTGTACAAGAGGAAAATTAAATTCCATTTTGAGACCTGGATAAATTGTTTGACTCAAAAAATAAAGTAGTGTGACCTGGGGGTAAAACAAGTCCTACACACTCTTGGATAGTATAGAAATTGGGATAAATGTTTTAAGAGGTAATTTGATAATATCTAGTAAAGTTACAACACATTTGTCCATGGTCCTGGTAACTCTACATGCCTAGAAGAATTTGGGCAAACTTATATAGGTACACCAAAACAGTTGTAGAAGAATGTTCATCACAGTGTTGTGAAAATATCAACAGAAAAATATTTCAAAAGTAAGAACGCAGCAGAGAAGGATGGCCTACTCAATTATATATGTGGAATACTATAATCCACTGAGAAGTGTATATTGAGTAATTCTACATAAACTTAAGAAATAAGCCAGGCATGGACCATTGGGATGTCTCTCTTACATATTTTAAAAAACAAATTCCTATGTATATACATTAGTATAGGCGTATTGTTACTTATCTCAGTTGTATCCATGTATGTTTTAGAGAATATAAGATGTATCCATGTATGTTTTAGAGAAGATAAGATGCTCCAGATGTCCCGTGTTTCTCAGGATTTTAAAAGTTGATGTGTAAGCATGCACTTCTGATAGGGGAGGCTTTCCGCTTTTATTCTACAGCTTGTTGTACCTTCCGGGTTCTCTTTCTAAGCATATCCAAAATTTTCACTTTTTAAACATTTCAGTGTAACTGTTCTGAAGTAAGATATCACCACTCTTCATTTGTGTCAACTTAAACCTTTCTGAAATAAAGACCCTTGTGAAGGGACCAAGGTCATGGGGCATAACCAACTCAAGTATATGAAGAAAATATATTGTTGGGAAATTAACTCCCTTTCTGAGTTCTGTTCACACTCCAGTCAGTGCCTACGGATACCTTTCTATCAGTGACAGAGCACCCTTAGCAGTGTGGATGTAGATCGGGTTGGGGTTGAGTGGTTAGAAATACGGAGCCTCTCTTCCCTTCTGAGCAAGCAAATTGAGAATCAGTTATTACCATTGCTCTCCTGGTGATGGGGTCAGGGGATCCGGCAGACAAACAGCCCTCCAAAACAAACTTCTCCTTGATCATGCATTCTTCCTTCATAGATGCAACCTGACTTCAGAATGGAGGGATGGGCTTTGTAGTTTTGATGCAGCATGCTGTAATTTAGAAGCAACTCCGGGAGGAAGCAACAAGGATGACTGTCTTTTGCTTGTGACTCTTTTCAGAATTGCGACTTCCAGTGAGTTCCTCTGTGTGCCTGGATTGGGGGACACAGTCACGGCTGAGGGTTTCCAGTCATCTCTCAAAAGCAGAGAAGCCACGCATATGGAAACCTCGGGACTGGCAACGCAAACAGTTGTAAGATAACCATGTGTAACGTTCTATCCAACACATATTGTAGGCAACAAGCAAAACAACAACAACAACAAACTAGAACTCAGAGCTCAGAGCTCGGGCATTGGGTTGGGGCAGGGTGGGAAGTTGTGACTTGGTAAATTGTTAGGATCCACTCAGAAGGATGCTCAGTCACTGTGGCTTAAGAGGGAAAGTCATCGGGGCTGGAGAGATGTCTCAGGGGGTAAGAGCGCTGACTCCTCTTCCAGAGGTCCTGAGTTCAATTCCCAGCAACCACATGGTGGCTCACAACTATCTGTAATGGGATCTGATGCCTTCTTCTGGTGTGTCTGAAGATAGCTACAGTATACTCATATACATTAAATAAATAATTTTTTTTTTTAAAAAAGAAGGAATTTCATCATTGACTTTCTTCTAGACTAGTTCAAGTTTCTGCTTCTTCAGAATAAACATTTGGGTAAATTGGACTCTTAGCTATTAAGTTACACTAATATAAATTGAATTTAGAACCTTGACAATGTAAAACTATAAAGTTTTAATTTCCATTTTATATCTGCACGACATTGCTTCAGTCTTTGAATATGGCTGAATGGATTTTTCTTAGCTATTAAATTTTTATGACTCCTACGATCTAAGAAAGGGTATCAAGTTGTCCAAGGTATTTCCAGGAAATGATACTTTAAATATAATTTTTGTATTCATCTTTGAGAGTTTTGTATAATGTATTTTGATCTTAATCTCTACCTTCTCTTCCTCCTAACTCCCCTGAGATCCATTAGTCACCCAGCCCCAACAGCATCATGCCATTATTTATTTGTTTATTTATTTATTTATTTATTTACTATTTATATAACACTTTGTACTACTTATATCGTGTGGGTGAGGAGCCATCCACTGGAGCTTAATCAACCTACCACGGGCCACATTCTTAAAGGAAACAGACTCTGTCTTCCCATAAGCCATCAACTATCAACAGCTCCTCAGGTGGATGGTTGAATGGCTTAATCTTAAGCATGTGTAGTGGTGGCAGAACCTGCTGCTGGGAGGTCATGAGAGCAGCAGTTTCAGTCTGGTCCACCCTGACCTCGGGCTCTTACAGCCCTTCACCTTGCCCTTCTCTGTGGTAGGGAATAAAGATGTCCTGAGCACCCACTGACCCTGATCTTCTGCACTGTGACAAGCTGCAAGCTTCGGCATTAGCTACTGTCCACAGTCCAGAGGAACTTCTCTGATGAGTTCCAAGAGCTTCACTAATCTATGGGTATAGGAATAGGAGTTTAGAGAGCAGTTTGATGCTCTGTCCATTTAACAACATATTAGCAGGTTTAATCCTGGAGCCTGCGAGCTCTCCAGGCAGATCCCTGGCCAGATTCATAATAGTAGATATCCATGTCCTCCTGTGGAACATACCGTAAGTCCAAGCAAAAGACGGTTGCTTACCAATAACATCCATGCCACTATTGTACCTATGGGCACACTTTCACCCCCTAGGCCTTTACTGTAGTTCACAGGGTTCACTACTGGTTAGGACGGTTGATGACATTCCCCTGCCCCAGGGACCTACATATAGCACTTTCCAGCACTGCAGAAGCTGGCCAGCAGGGAAGGAAGTTTCTAGGTCGGTACCAACTTGATTCCTGCATGTCGTATGATTAAAGTGTGTGATGTCATTAGCAACAGGATCTTACCATCAGGTCCTGGTAGGCAACCAAGTACTATGGCAATAGCCGGTGTTATTTGGGAGATCTCTGAGACACTCCTGACTGACTACTGCTTTAGGGAGGCATCCCATGGTGCCCTGGGCTTTTACTTTGTAATCTATGATTCCTGGGAGGAGCATCATACCCTGCCTAGTTCTGGTGAAACTCTTATACAGAAAATGTAAACACTTTTGAAGTTTATAAAGCAGTGGGTTTCCTACAGCTTATTTTGAATATCGTTAGTGTTAGGCATCCCTCCCCAGACTTCTCTACTGCCCTTCCCTCCCATACCTCCCCCACCCCCACCCCCGCACTTAAACCTCCCTCCACATTTCCCCTTTCCCTTTCATATCACCCCTGCTCTTCCATCCCCCCTCCCTTAAGTTCTTTCTTCCCTCTTCCCACCAATGATCCCTCCTTGCTTTCCTGGACTCTACAGATTCCGGGTAAAGGATTTTAGGATCACAGGGGGGGGGGGAAGTAGATATTTTAATTTTGTCATTCAAGACATAAATGAGTCTGCCTCATCTACTTGTATAATTACTAGATAATTGTTCAGCATTTAGGAGTGCTTATTGAGAAATCACATGTAGCTTCTGCGCAATATTTTAACTTCCATAGTTTTCATAAGCACAGCTACATTATTATTGATTAGAATTAGATTCCTGACATATAGACAGAAATACAAATAATTTTATATTTTGGTATGATTTATGACGGAAGTGTGTTTGCTTGATAACAAAACAAGAAACAAGTATTGTTTATTGCTTTCTTTACATTCAGCCTTTAAGTTGGCCTTTAATTATGAGCAATGAGGCGTGTTTGTTACATAGATGTGAAGTAGTTGGGGGAAGTATTCAAGAATTTTCTTGGTGGCCTGTCTGCTGTAAAATAATTCAATGTTTGCACAAACTGAAGAGAACATCTAAGAAAGCAGGGGAGAAGGAGGAGGAGGAGTTTCTCACCCAAATTCATGCATTCACTTCTGCTCAAAAGTCCCATGAAACTGAAGTCACGGAGCGTGTGACTAAATTAATTGTCAGAAATCTTTAAACATTATTTTAAGTACTGTTTTCCTTTGAGGAGTGGGAGGATCCTTTGATTCAGTCTTCCAGTGTAAAGAACTCTACAAAGACATTGATGGCGTGTCTTTGCGCTCGTGCACCCCCTGGTGGCGAGAGAAAAATCCAAACGTTGCAGTTGTTTCAGGAAACCCACTGACCAAGGGGGGGGGGGGATGCAAGAATTTATCAAGCTTTAGGACATACGCCCATTGCATATTCAATTTTAAATGCAGCGCTGTGTTTTTTTGTTTTTTTTTTTTTTCCTGTAGGAATCTGACTACAGTCGTTGCCCCGCATGAAACAGTCTTTAGAGCAGAAGAGCTATCTGTGATTCTTAAGGCTTATGTGCTGGTGACCTCCTTAAGGCCTTTGCGGGCCTTCATTCATTCAACGGGCACGGTATGGAGCCCACCAAAGAAGAAACGCTTCACTGTCAAGGTAAAGGTCCTACGCAAGCTGTCGTTTCAAGCAGTATGCTCAAGATAAGTAAAATGGGTTGGGCCGCCATTCTCCAGCCTTTATGGCTATCAAATCCCTTTGAACGAAGATTGCATCTTTTTATTGCTGCAAGCCGACATTTTCATTTAGTACGTGCAGGTTCAAAATTGAGTTGGAAATAGCTTCATTCACTAAGGATCCCTTTTTCCCCCCTCTCTTCTACCTACCATTCTGAGGTCAGTTCTTTTACCTATTAACCAAAGGCTCCTAAACCGTTCTGTTTTTCCTGGCTTTCCATTTATTTAAGAAAAAAATATATAGTCAGTGTAACAACTGAAAATATAATTTTGCCTTTACGCTTTCTGCTTCATCGTTAGGAAGCTCAATGACTGTTTCATTCCATCAGTCAATACTGACAGTATCAGCTGGGTGCAAAGAGACGCCATGAGGCGTGCCTAACGCTGTAAGCTGTGGTATCAAAGATAATGAGGGTGCTTGCAGGAAGAGCTTACGAGTATCTCCAAGATGTTGAGTTATAAGGGGGAAATTCAAGTTAACGTGGTTCCAACTAAGTTCTCTGTGAACACGTTGGGTAGAACTTCGATTTTGCAGGAGAGAACTGGAAAGAAACCAGAAGACATGGTCTTGAGGTTCAAAAGTGACTGGATGGTTTCTTTTTCTGGATTTGCCTTGTGTCGATTACATTCTGAACTTCAAGAAGTGTTCCAGTAACGATGACACTTTACTTGTTCATTTAAACATTGTGATAAACACTCACTGACCTAGTAACAGTGAAGAAGAAGCCCACAAGCTATGGAAGCAGGGTTGGTGGCCCAAGTCTTTGAACTTGCTGTCTTTAACCTTGAAATAGTCATTGGAACTCAAGTCTACACACGTCGATGTTTCTCAGTGAATCTTGAGAGAGTGGATTTATTCCGAATTGTCTTCGGCAAGTCTTTGAAGTAGCTACGCACGCCACGGCTATCCCTATTCCGTCCTTTCTATTGATCTAAATTAAACATGACTGCTGATTTGTAGCCATTGTGAACTAAAAATATTTGCAACTTCATATGGTTTAACTGAAGAATGGAGGTTGAACATAGACAAGAATCACAGTCTTCAAATCGTGTTACACTGTTTACAAGTTCCACAAACACTTAAGCAGAGACCAGGAAAAGTCAAGGGTGTGGCTCTGTCTGAGGTCAAAGGTCTGAGAACCAAGTGTTCAAACTCCAGCAGGAAGACGATGAGTGTCACAGCTCAGTAAGAGCGTGCAGGCAGCTTTGGGGCTTTATTCTTCCTGTCCTATCTTGTTTAGTATACTTTCCTTTTATTTCATCAAAACCATAGTTTGGCATTTTTCATTGTAGGGCACGAATGTTCTGTAACCTTGAAAGTTAATCTTAATATATGCAATGTTTCAGTCACCACTGGTTTAACATCTGCAGCGATGTTTATTGTCTTATAACAGTTATTGATTTCAAGATCGAATCTCAGCCTAACTTATAATCCTCCTGCATCAACTTCTAGAAAGCCGGGGTAGCAGGCCTTCTCTGCCACAACAGTCTGTTGTGCAACACTTCTTGAAGTGTTTTTCTCCTAATTTTTTCCCCCTTCCTTTTTCTGTTGACTGGATTTTGATCTTTCTGTTTCTGTTTGTTTTTATGTTCATTTGTGTATGTGTATGCGGGGAGGGGCATGCCCTTGCCCACACGCATCTCTAGAGCTCAGAGGACATCAGGAGTTGGTTCTCCCTTTCTCCCTCTACATGGGCTCCAGGAATGGAACTCAGACTCCCAGTGCTTGTATCTGCTGGGCCACTTTGCTGGTCCTGTAATTTGATGCTGGTGGTGGTGGTGGTGGTGGTGGTGGTGTGTTTGTGTGTGAGTGAATGGTAGGGGCCCACAGGACATCCCATACTCGAGAGGGTCAAAGAGCAACTTTTATGAGCTGTCTCTCTCTACTTTTCCAGGGATCGAACTCAGGCTCAGTGGCCAGTGCTTTTGCCTGCTGAGCTATTATCTGTCTCTTCATGTGCTTTCAGGAAGAATTTGTTTCAAGGACAGTTCTTCAGTCTTGTCTTCTAAATCTGTACCTATAACACATGCTGGTGCCCCATAAGTGTTCCTTACTTCTATTAATTTCTTACTGCATTTCCTCTCTTTACCGCGGGTGGGTGCTTTCTCTTCTCTACTTCATTGTGTTTCATCTTTGATTATTCCCTGGGGTGTGTTAATCAGGTTATATTAAGTCCAGTTCTCCTGTGTGGCACATATGACTCAGCTTACGACATTTTTTTTTTTTTTTTTTTTTTTTTTTTTTTTTTTTTTTTTTTTTTGCCAAGGTGGCTGCACTTACGTGTGTTCTTCTCTTCGTTCCCTTCTGTGGATGTGTGTATTCTGGTTAGGATAGTATTTAGTCTGTGTGTGAAGAGGTGAGGAGGGAAAATACCAAGTCCTAAAGAACCTCTTTGATTCTCCGTGATGATGTGATTCGAGTCCTTTGCTGGTTCTGAATTTTACCACCCCCCTCCCCACCACCAAATTCTTAGATTCAGAAAAGCCCTGACAGGAAGCACACTGTGCCTGTCATTTTGTAATCCAAGATTGTGAATGTGGTGTTTTGCATGAGAATGGCCCCTGCCTCAGTTAGGGCTTTACTGCTGTGAACAGACACCATGACCAAGGCAACTCTTATAAGGACAACATCCAATTGGGGCTGGCTTACGGATTCAGAGGTTCAGTCCATTATCAAGAAAGGAACATGGCAGCATCCAGGCAGGCATGTGCAGGGGGATCTTCATCTGAAGGCTGCTAGAAGAATACTGACTTCCGGGCAACTAGGATGAGGGTCTTAAAGCCCACACCCACGGTGACACACCTACTCCAGCAAGGCCACACCTTCTAACAGTACCACTCCCTGGGCCAAGCATATACAAACCATTACAGCCTCCATAGGCTCATGTGTTTGAATGCATAGTCCCCAGTTGGTAGAACTGGTTGGGAAAGATGATGAGGTATGACCTTGTTGGAGGAGGTGTGTCACAAAGGGGGACTTTGAAGTTTCAAAACCCACACCAGGCCCAGTCTTTCTCTATCTGCCTGCTGCCTGTAGATCATGATGTAAGATCTCAGCTACTGCTCAGATACCATGTCTGTCTGCCTGCCTGTCTGCCTGCCACCATTCTCCTCCATCATGACAAACATGGACTAACCCTCTGAAGCTCTAAGCAACCCCCCCCCCCATGTAAATACCTTTATAAGCTGCCTTGGCCATAGTGTTTCTTCACAGCAATAGAACACTAAGTCAGTGAAGATTGGGATTTGGGAGTGAATAAGGTTAAAAAATAAAAGTTCATATGACTGATAAATAAGTAAATAAAGAAGAGGGCCACATATCTTAACCACTCACTTGAGCGGGACATTGTCCTTAAGTCCTGGGCCTGCAACTCAGCATCCTTTAGAAGGGATCATGATGGGGAAAGAAACAGGGACAGCAACAAAACACAGAGCAGAGGTAGGAGGAAAGTCTGAGTCCTTTGCTTTAACTGATGATCTCATGTGGCCTCCAGCAACTCCCTCATGTATGTGTTCCCTGTCGATGGCTGTCACAGGTCCGGCCAGCTCAAAATTGCCTTCAGACTGCCTTAGGCACAACCTTTGGAATCTCGTTCTTCCATTACCAAACCCATCCCTCACTCTCATTTTATCTACGCCAGTTTACCTTTGTGACAGGAAACCCAAGATCTTAATTACCCTGGTAGTTTTCTCCTCTTCTGCTTACGAAGGAGCCAGTCCACCCACTGAAATAGAAATGGCCTCAGGTAAGTTTTCTGCAGTAGTTTTATTCAGGCTTTCCCTGAAGTGAAGTCCAGAGAACTCAGGTTTCTTAACGTTTTTGGCTTCATTCACTGTTTTCTCCTTTTCTCCTTTCTTCTGCTGTGTCTTTGGGGCGGACTGAGCGGAGGATGTGGCACGGCAGGAAAACACACACCTCTTGTCAGTTTCTTTCTGTTCTTCAGATTTATCTTTTAAAAGAAGACCTTGCTGATTACCCCTAAGATACTGATATCTGCTCTGAGGTGGAGATAGAATAGTTTCCTGGGCTAACGTGCAGAGGGTGGCTGTTGCCTTAGTAGGTCAACCTTATGCTTGACAGTACAGAGTTCAGAAGACAAGGGCCGGTGTTTATTTACCTTTCAACTGAAGTACTTAGGTTTCACAACAAAAGGTCATACTCATCTGGCTGATTGATTTTTTTATTCTGTAAAATACTATTTCCTCCTGGTATTTTAAGATGTGTAAAGATACACAGAAGTCTCATCATGCCAGTGTGGAGAACAAATGCAAGCAAACTCACCAAAGACTAACCATGTTATATCTGCATGCTAATATACTCTGTCCTTAAATTTCATAAGATGTGTGTGTGTGTGTGTGTGTGTGTGTGTGAGTGTGTATGCATGCACGCACGCATGCACGCTCATGTAAAGAATCCTACATTCAGAGGCAGAATTATTTAGTTATATGAGCAGTGATTTATTCCCTATTCAGTGAGGTAAGCCCACTAAACTGGTTAGCAGTGGCAGTGTACAGGACATCCTGGCAACTAACCTAAATACAAAAGCAGTAAGAGATAAGACTGGGAGCTCATTTATTTCCAATTAGACCTGCTGCTGAGACGCCTTATCTGTGAACGCTCCAGGTGCAGATGAAAAAAATATCAAGACATGCAAACTTGAGAGATAATAAAACGTCGTAACTGAACTTTAAAATGTCTCTTTAGGATGAAAATATTTAAAAATTTAAGTGAAGTGTTAAGTAATTCAGAGGATGCTCACCCCCAAAAGGGGTAGGTAGGAAGAAAAGGGGTAGCAGAACAATGGCAAATGCAGCATTAGCTCACTGTGTCTTCTCATGTGAATTTAAACGATCAGACATGCCTCTTTTGTGGCATTATTATTTTTTTGAATAGGTTCAACATTATGCAATACTTTCTTCAAAAATATCTCGCTCCCTTCCTTCAAAGCTTCCAGGGACTTGAGTGTAGTCTTTCACGGACTTTCTAACTGTTACTTTTAGTTAGATGCATCCACGACTGTCTTCACACACAAATCACACAGATTAACTGTGAGAAATGTCATAAATTTAGACTTGGTTCTTAGAGTAAAAAGTCATTGAGTTATCCCTTTATTCACTGTAAATCACAAAAATCAGGAGTCACCCAGCAGAGAGAAATCTTTGATGTCTGTAAGTTTTTTATGAGGCTGGAAGATTCTTTACACCTCTGATTGTAGTTGGCGGGTTTGATGAAAACGTAATGTAAGGTGATTTGTGCCTTCAGGCAGGAAGCTTGTCAGAGCCTTATTTTTGTCCAGTTGAAGCATAACCTACATGAAGTCACTGATCAGCTATTATATATTTGATACCAGCTATGAATTTATTTGATGTACGGGATGTCAAGTATGAATTTATAAGGAGATAGCCCCCGCATATAATCATCTTCTGATACATTCATCTCTGTGGAACTGAATTAAAGTTCATTTAGAATTTTTTTGATTGTGTGAAGAAACTGCTTGAGTCTACTTTACTCCTGATTGCTCTAAGGCCAGCCACTCTGCTTTGCTGAGGTATAAATTGTATGGGCAAATGACACATGGGTGGTAATTTGCTTTCCAGTAAATGCAATAGATTGCTGCCATCCCCCAGATTGCTGGACACTTTGATTGAAAAGGTGAATATCTGAGGGATATGGACATTTCTCAAGTGAGAGTCATCAATGGGAAGCAAAGTTCAAGCAAGCAGCTGTGACAACTCACTGGCTCGCAATCGCTGACCTCCACCTTGGGGGGGACCTTTTTGTCCATGTCTTGTACCTGCAGTTCCCTGGAGTATCAACAAACTCTGAAAAGTGTGTAAAGAGTAGAGCCCAGAACTTAGCAAAGATGCATAGATACCTTACTTCTTTTTCCATTTGGAAGTAGGACACAATTACTGGATTGGAGCTAGCCTCATTTATGCAGGGGTTTTGATAATGCCAGGTGAGACAGCTAATGTAATCCCGGAGTAAAAAGGAGTAATGTCTTTGGAAATAGTAATAAAGCTACACTACGGTTTCAGTCGTAACAAGTGTTCTTCTCTGGTGTTCATTTTTATGTCTGAGACTGCAGGCTGTGGAGCAGATCTTGTAAAAGGCTTTCACTGGGCACCTGGCCCTTTAGCGGGCCTGAGAGATTTATGTCATCGGTAGGAAGAATGTGAATAAAAGTCTGCTCCCAAGAGTTTGTAAAATGAGTTGATGTATTACTTAGCCAATACCTGCTTGGGTTCACTTTAAAATGCATTATGTGTTCGTGCTAAGTCTGGTTTTCTATAAGTGAAAATCATAGATAATTAGCCAATAGGAATGATGATCAAGAAGAAAATAGCTAACAACCATGAAAAACTTATCTAATCATCTCACAATAGTGTTATTATTATTACTTCAAATCTGTGTTTGCTGTAGAAAAAAACTAATTGGTTTACAACTACACATGATTTTAAAGCACATGAATTCAAAATAATTGATGCTCTTGATGGTAATTTTATTTTCTCAAAAGCATTTTGCCCATTAATTCATTTCCAACCTCATTTCACAAAAGATTTGTCAGATAATTTTGAAGGCTCATTAATTCTTAAGATTGATCTTAAATTATTCTTCTGAATAGGAAGAAAATGATGCATTAACCGTGGCTTATTTTTTTTTTCAGTCAAATGTGGCAACTTTATCATACAACCCTCAACTTTAGGAAGTCAGGCCCTGAATCTATGTCTGAGAAACCCACACAATGGTCCATAGGCTCTCAAAGGGTGTTATTATGGCTAGCACCATTGTTTGAATTAATGGTACCTGTTGATAGTGTGGTGGCCTGAATGACAGGGCCCTCATCTGCTCAGGCATTTGAATACTTGGTCCTTAATTGGTGGTGCTGTTTGCATAGATTTAAGAGGTGTGGCTTTGCTGGATGAAGCAGGCCACTGTGGGGGTGGGGTGGAGTGAGGTACAGGGTGCTGGAGTTTGAAGTTTCAGAAGCCATGCTCCATTCCCGGTTCACTCTCTGCTTCCTGTTTGTGGTTGAAGACAGTAGTTCTCAGCTTGCTGCTCTAGCCAGAGTGAGCCTTTGCTGTTGCATATCCCAACCATTATGGTGATGGATTCATCTCCTCTGGAACCGTAAACCTAAATAAATCCCTCCTTCTATAAGTTACCTTGGTCGAGGTGTTTTATTGCAGCAATAGAAAAGTAAATTCACAAGTGATGCTAACATCAAAACCTCTGATTTGGGAGAGAACATGATTTAAAAGTTGACTATCACAGAAAACAATGTGATTAATTTACAGGTATTTTATTAATTTCCACATATTATCTGTTTAGAATGAATGTCATCAACTGAAAGATATAATGAACTGATAATATTTTAGTGTTCTTTCCATTGCTGTTAACACTGCAGACTGGTTAAGTTATAAAATTAATTATTGCTCAGAGATCTAGACCAAGATTGAGGCATTACCTATGGGATAATCTTCTTGCTGGATGTCCTAAGATACAGAACACATGGTTTGAGCCTGTGTGTGTGTGTGTGTGTGTGTGTGTGTGTGTGTGTGTGTGTGTGT
>NC_034591.1:42152676-42157538 GCF_900095145.1 Mus pahari
TGTGTGTGTGTGTGTGTGTGTCCTATATGTACACATTGCTCATAGAGGTCAGAAGAGAGGATTGAATCACCTGAAACTGGAGCTACAGATGGTTGTGAGTCAGTATATTGGTGTTGGAACCTGAACTTGGCCCTCTGCAAGAGCAACAAGTACTCTTGACCACAGTGATATCTCTGCAGCATAGTCAGTCCTGTTTAATCAAGTTATCCACAAACAAGCATAGGGCCCCTGTACTAATGACTGTCTCTAATCCTGACTGCATCCCCATGCCCTGCCTCCTAAACATAGTGGAATTCTTCTCCAGGCAAATAAACCAACACTGGCTTCCTATGTTATATCATATTTGTATGCTATAATGAAACTATAACAGGTATGTGTGCCTTTAGTGTTTGGTGTGAAGGTTAAATACATACATAATGTAGAATAGTGACAACAGAAATGTAAATCCATGAGTCCCAGCCCTAATTAATAAATTTGCTAATTATTTGTTGCTAGCAAATATCACTCCCTTTAGTGCTAGAGAGTCAGTGATGTATGAAAATATGGAGGTGAGTTAATACACAGGGTTCAGTGTGAAGTCGGGTGAGATAGAACTCCTTCAGGGCATTTAGGAGATGGGAAAGGCAGTCTCTTGTAGTATGTTGGATGTGTGTGGCCTCATGCCTACACAACTGCTCTGCTCTCTTATTCTATACCAAGCCTAAGCTGATGTGGTCACAGGGTGAGAGAAAGTCCCAGCGGTAGGGACAAATAGCAAGTGTTACTCCCCCATTCTGGAGCCTGTGGACTTCCCAGAGTCTCTGGACAGCTCTGCTCTTTCTAGCATAAAAATGGCATTCTGATTTCTGTTGTGCCTATGTGGCCACATTTCTATATAAGATACACCAGCCTTGTCATCAGAGAAGAGGCCTAATCTAAACAGTGTTCTGGAGCATTCTAGGAATTCATAAAGGAAAACACTGTTTTAATTTCTAAAAAGCCTTATAATGCCTTTAGTAGTTAATCTTTATGTTCATAAAAATGTGAAAAGTGCACACATATGTATGTGAATATCATATTATGTTTAAAGAATAAAAATGATCATTTTTTTTTGCAAGATTCTTATGATGAGGGTTTCCAAAAATTGGTTTTAAGACTTTGTTTTGCTCTTTGAGTTGAGGTGTTATTGGTAGCCTGGAATTGAGGCGGGTTTTCTACTCATCTTCCGAGTTTGGGGGTTGTAGGCAGGTCTGAGCTACTACACTTGGTTCAAAAATCTATCTTCTTGCTCTTTAAATGTGCAGTGCATTGTGGGGTGTCTGTAGCCAGGATACTGTGCAACAACTCACCCAAGATTCCCACTGCTTCCTCGAACACAGTGCCTTGGTTGACTCTCATCATCCCTTCCCCTCTCTTTCCAGTCTCCGAACATTTAAAAACTGAACTGGCTCGTCCAGAAAGATGCTCAGCGTTGGGACAGCTGCAATTCTTTCTTCGCTTCCCTCCTTCGAGTAAGAATCGCTAAGGCGATTTTTCCGGTGGTGACACAGCCAGGAATTGGGCAAAGCTGTCTGCAGACTTCCTGAGCGTTCCCACTTCTATGTTGCCACCTGGAACGTTTAGATATATAATTTTATAAATATCCTTCCCTGCACTTTGACAGCCAGGCAGACCTTGGCCTTCTATTGTTGTGCTAATTTTAAATAACATTTGCTGATGGGAAATAGATGGAGACATTAAAAAAAATAGATTATAGCAAAGGTAAAGAAGCAGGTGAAAAAGACAAAAAGATAAATTTACTTGGTTTAATAGACTTGAAATCCCTAAGAAAAGAGATTTTTTAATTATTCTTCACTTAAATAGCAGGCAAGCCCTTCATATATGATCCGACTTAACATTCAGCCAACACAGGAAGTTTTGGAATAAGGATGCCACCCATCAAACTTTGGAAAAGATTCAGTCTTAGGAAAAACAGTTTTTATTTTTCCTTTACAAAGTGATAGGTAAATACAAAGTAACACAGAAACTAGTGGAAGCCCGCCCTACCCAACTGCTTTAGGTCTTAATTGTTACAGAGAATGTTCTCATTCAGAGAGGAACACAAATCATACATACATAGACAAAACATGTTCCCACTAGTACGTTTGAAGCTTAGTTAGTACACGTTTGCCTTTTAAAAACTTTTCTATTAACAGTTTTCTTTATTTCCTGATAGGTTTCAAAGGCTGTGACACATCCTAAATATAAAATACCTCCAAATGTGCCAAGTAGGGGAAAACAGCTCTGCCTGCTCAAAGAAGCCAGACTAGTGTTCCCTTCAAGAGAAAAATCTGACTTGCATTTGTCTTGTGTGATTTATGCATTGTAAGCTTAAAATGAAATACAGCCATTTCCCTTCCATATATTAAAATGTGGTTTCACATTTGGAAGACACAGTTATCTTTTGTCACCAAGGAAACTGGCATAGAGACAGGATGCAAAGAAAATTACTATATTGCCCTCAAGTGGTCTCTTCTGGTGCTGCAAACATAGTCTGAGCTGTTTAATAAAGAAAGAATAAAAGTCACCAACACATAGGCAGTGAAATTTGGCCTTTTTTTTTTTTCCATTGTGTCTTACATGTTTATTGTTAAGGAGTTATTCCATAATTGTCTGTAGTTGTTGCAGTAGGATGGCCATATTGTTAAGCATGAATGCTGGATGACGCTAATTCGTCAGTGCAATTTAAATTGCCTGAGCTACAAAACCACTGGGGATGGTTTCAGAATGTGTCAGTCCTTGGACATTCTTTTTCCATTTAAGAATGTTTTGTAGCACACAAAGCTTTCAGAAATTGCTATAGAGCTCGTAATGGCTTTTAGTCTGAACGTGTGAGCCTGCTACTTCTATTCCTCTGTGCTACATTTTGGTTTTAGGCAAAATCCTTGATTCTGCTAACCTGAATGCCATTATTGGCTTATTGAAATGAGCTAATACTGTGGTGCAGAACTAAGTGTGTCTTTTGTTTCTCTTAGCACTAAAGACAGAGCTGGACTATCTCTCAGTACACATGGTCAGAGCTGCATTCTGTACCAATGACAACACAAAGGCACATGTCCTTGCTTTGTTCCTTGATGCTTGATAGGCATCGTCTTGTAAAAGAAGCCACCTTGACAGACACTCCTCCCTAACCCTCCATGTTACACAGTAGTTCTATCTATCTATCTATCTATCTATCTATCTATCTATCTATCTATCTATCTACCTACCTACCTATCTATCTATCTATCCCCAAAGTCCGTGCAGTCAGTTCTTATGTAGTCTGTGAAACACGCCCTTAAATTTGCAAAAGAGACTACATACAGAAGGGATTCCTGGTACCCTTGCCACATGAACCCATTTGTAGCAAGCTCCCTTCTGCTCAGCTTCCTGACACCTGGTGTCTCGTCTTCCAGCATCCAGCAGTACCAGGCACTGGAGCCTGCCTCATTTCTGAAGGTCTACTCCAAGCTAATGCTTTCATAGGAATCGCTATTACCACAGCTCCTAGTAGAATCTTTTTCCAGGTATATTTGGAGGGTGTGAAAGGTGAGCGAGGTCCTCCTGGTGTTTGGTTGCCTGGTTCGTCGCCAGGATGATTTTTGTATTCAAGCCACAGAGCCAGTCATTATCTAAACTCAGAAGTCACAAAAGAAAAACATTATGCTAAAGAAACACATTTCATCTTACTTTGCTGTAAAGGTAAAAAGAAATGTGATTTAAAATATGAATAGGCCAGTGATGACTCCTTTCAGACTGAATAATAAACAAATATTTGATTGCAGTCTTACCCAAAGAGGGAGAAAAATGTACCGCTAGTCTGAAAACTGTAAGACTGAATATGCAGGCTTGAAAAAAAATCCTAAAGCTCTCTTTGTACAGAATCTGGAAGGGATATAGGTAGAAAACTAGCTTTATGATCAGTATGGCCATAGTTAAGTGTTTCAGCCTCAACTAACAGATTAAAGATGCATGAAATAATAATAGTGTTCATATGGGTTAAGTAAATCATTACCAATAAATCCCTTTTGAGATACCTATTGAGATCTTCTATGGGCTACACATGATGCTAGGCTCCGTGACTTAGTACAGAATTTTTGCTTTTTGTTGAGTTTATTCTTATACATATTGATGAACAGAAATGTAAAAATACTTATATTTAAACAAATAAATGTAGTTACAGTTTTTGATAGCACTAAGAATGAAATAGACATATAAGGAGTAAATAATAATTGTGTTATTCAGTATATGAGAAATAAAAATAGATCTTCCTTAACAGCATCTAGACTGTTGAAACCAAGGGTCTTTTAAGATTTCTGATAAAACATTCCCAGCAAAGTGGCAATCCAAAGTGTCTAGAGAGGAGAGACTTGGCCTATTCTCACAACACTGCACTCACTGAATGTGCATGGGGATGCTTCAGAGAAAAGAATCGAGTCACACAGGTCTCATAGTCAAGGGATGAGTTCAGCCCCTCCCCCACCCTGGGAGATGGCAGTGCCCAGGCACTGCACCTTTTATACCCACACTGCTGCTGTGTGCAGAACAGACTAGGCAGGATGCTGAGGAGAGGCAGAGAAACCTTTTACAGACCAGTGTGATGAGATGATGGCAGCTCAGAGAAGTGAATGAGATGGTGGTCTAACGGACGGAGGTCAAAACAAGCTAGCCAGGTGTAGTAGTCCAAGCCTTTAATAGTGGCCCACTCTGGAGGCAGAGGTAGATGGATCTCTGTGGGATCTCTGAGAGTTTAAGGCCATCCTGGTCCACAAAGCAAGTTCTAAGACATTCAGGGCTGTTATACAGAGAAATTATCTGGATGAAGAGGAGAGGAGAGGAGAGGAGAGGAGAGGGGAGGGGAGGGG
>NC_034591.1:42157696-42178887 GCF_900095145.1 Mus pahari
AGAGGAGAGGAGAGGAGAGGAGAGGAGAGGAGAGGAGAGGAGAGAAGGGAATTGGTGTTAGGATTAGAAAGAGAACAGACAGAAGGAGACATGATCTACAAGGACTCCTCACATCATTTAAGCTATGATGGCATTTACTGAGATACCAGACTGAAGAGGCATCAGATGGGATGAAGGCGTGGTTATTCCACTACCTTCCTCTCAAGATGTCTTCTTTCTCTCTTATGGTCCCTTTTCTAGGCGTTACATATGCCACACTCCCAAACACACATTGAAATCTAGAGATGGAAGAGAGAATCTTTTGACCCATGTGTCAATATCTTCTATGGTATCTTCTGCACCTGAGATTCTCTCTTCCATCTCTTGTATTCTGTTGTTGATGCTTGCATCTCTAGTGCCTGATCCCTTTCCTAGGTTTTGCATCTCCAGGGTTGTCTCCATTTGTGATTTCTTTATTGATTCTATCTCCATTTTTAGGTCTTGGACCATTATGTTCAATTCCTTCACCTGTTTGGTTGTATTTTCCCATATAACTTTAAGAGATTCATTTGTTTCTTCTTTGAGGGCTTCTACCTGTTTGCCTGTCTTTTCCTGAATTTCTTTAAGGGAGTTCTTTACATCCTCCTTAAAGGCCTCTAGCATCTTCATGAGATGGGATTTTAGGTCAGAATCTTGCTCTACCAGGTGTGTTATGGTATCCGGGGCTTCCTATGGTAGGAGAACCAGGTTCTGATGATGCCAAGTTACATTGGCTTTTGTGCTGTACTTTGCCTTTTGGTTATCTCTGGTGTTAACTGGCCTGGGTGTCTCAGACTGAAGCATGCCTGACCTGGGTTAGAACTGGCTGGCTTCCTGGGAGTCAGGCAATGCTGTCTCTGGTTAGAGCAGGCCTCCTGTGTCCTGGTTAGAGCAGGCCTCCTGTGTCCCTGGGTAGAACAGGCCTCCTGTGTCCCTGTGCCCTTGTGTCCCTGGTTATGGTGGACCTCCTGAGAGACAGGTAGGCTGTGGGATGGAGTTAAGGGCAAGTCTGATGATCATGGATTCAGGTGGAGGTGCAGACCGGAAGGAGGATGATATTCATGCAAAGCAGGATGGATCCCAGGTCTACTGGTCTCTTATGGGGGTTCCAGCTGGCATGGGTATTGGGGTGGGGGTCTCACCAGTGTTCCTGATTATGGCAGACCCCCTGGGAGACAGGTAGGCTGTTGGGTCCTGAAGTGAGCAAGAGAATCTAGGGAAAACATACAGCTTTTGTCTTTTTAATTTGGGGTATGCTTCTTAGTAGAATGATTTCCAATTCTGTTCATTTCTCTGAAAGTATTATGTTTTTAATTTTTCTTCACAGCTGAAAACAATCTATTGCATACTTATACCGTATTCCTTTTCCACCCGTCTCTTGGTAGTCATCTAGGCTGGTTATGTTTCTGAGTTATTGTGAGTAGGGCACTGGTAAACATGAATGCTCCTGTATCTCTGCAGTGGAAAGGGGGAACATTGAGAAGAGGAGGGGAAGCAGGGGAGGTAGAGTAGACAGAGCAAGAGGCCCAAGGAGGATACTGGGGGAGGAGAACAAAGAAGGAGAAAATATTGACAAACATGGCTGAGTAGAACTCACTACTTTTGTTATGCTAGCTGAAAATTTTAGTAAAACAAATATAGTTAAAGAGACAGTGTGGGGAAGTGTGACTGGCAAGGTGGGAGGTGGAAGCTGACTCATCACACAACCAGCTTTCTCTCACAAACATCCACTGCTTCTCTTGACTGCGGCTTGGCCACTGGTCTCTGTGGAGAGCTGTCGGTTGCCCAGGTAGATGGTGTAGCCTGGCCTCTCTCACAGATCTGGCTATTTGCAGGGTGTCAGGGATGTGAGGAGAACTTGGTTCTGTGTCTCCCATCAACCATCAGGATGGTCAGGGTATTTTGATTTAGTAGCAGGGCACAGACAGCTTCTTAAGAATAGCTGGAGAATAGCCCTTCAAAATCAGGCTCTTTGTTAAGATTTTGGTTTTCATAGCAGATCGAATATTTACTATGCCCCTACAAACACAATCTCCAAAGATATATCCATGCCCCAACCCTAAAGTCTATGAATTTAGACAAAGTATCTTGGGCGATGTACTAAGTTAATTTCTTCATTATTGTTCTATTTTGAGAAGGAACACCATGACCAAGACAATTTATAAAGAAAGGATTTTAATGGGGGGTGATGGGGAGGCAGTCGATCTGAGTGAGTCCCTGACCATCATAGCGGGGTGCATAACACTGGAGCTGTAGCGGAGAGCTTACATTTTAACTACAGGTAGGGGTGAGGGAAGGACAGGCGTGGGATTTTAAAGACCGCAGCACCAGTGGCATACCTTCACCAAAGCCACATCTCTAAATGCTCCCCAAAACAGTTCCACCAACTAGGGACCAATAGTTCAAATATATAAGCCTATGGTGGTCATTCTCATTCAAACCACCACAGTTAAGACAATTCCGGATTTAATAGCTGGCTCCAGACCCCATGATCGATGACCTCACAGGACCAAGTCAGAAGAGTTCACTGCTACAGATGAGGAGAGACGTAGAGGGAGAAAAGGTCATGAAAACTGCACAAGAGATGAGACCTTTGTCCTCAAGGGAATGTCAACAACTACCAGAGGCTGGCAGGGCAGGGCAATGCATTGTTGTCTCCTGGAGTCTTAGCAGGAAACATGGCCCCCAGGAGGCCCCGATTTCAGGTTTGTAGCTTCAAGAATTTTAAGAGACAGGGCATTTTCTTATGCCATGTCACCAGAATAAACATAATCTGTCACGGAAGTCATAGGAAGTGAGGAGTTTTGTGTTTTCCCATCAGGGCATTTGATCATCAGGCTTGACAAGCTAAAACACAAATGTGAGAATAAGGAAATATTTACATTAGATGCAAGAGACCATGAGAAAATAGGGGAAAGATGTTCTGTCTGATGACTTCACTATTAGATAAGGTTGCTCATCTAATGGCTGTATACCTTCACCATGTGAGAGACAGAAAAAACAAAACAAAACAATTTTCTCATAAGCATTGGTGGGCAAGGAACACACCTATCTAGTTCTTCAGGCTTGCATGAAATATTTACATTTGATCATGAAGCCTAAAGTTACTCAAAGGAAAGCAATATTGATTCTTTCCATAACCACCCACGGTTAATCCAGCATACTAATTTTCCAGAATCGTTCAAAGAATGGCTAATATGTTCTGGCACCGTGGAAAAAGACTCATAAAAGAAATGCTATCTGCAGAGGGAGGAAAAAATACATATTTATAAATAACTGCAGTACGGGACAGAATGCCATAAACAACTCAAGAGTTTCTGAGACAGGAAAGAGTATCAGGGAGTTAGTTGTCCAGCATGGGCAAAACTGGGTAGACTTAAGAGTGGGTGATATTTCAGCTCCATTGGAAGAATGTGCGGGAGGTAGTTCTTCAGTGGTGGGAGGGAAAGCCTCCCAGTGTGCCACTGGCAGTACAGCATCCAGGGCATGTGCTTGGGGGTGATCTCTAGTTCCCAGCTCCCAACCCCTTGCCACTCCTCAAGATCCATGAGGTGAATACGTTTACTCCAGCATCATCTTCCAGTTATGGTGTACTTCTAGACAATAGCTCAACAGTGGCCAGAAATCATGAGCCAGTCTCTGTTGGATGCGCCGCCAACCTCAGGCCAGCGGAGATGGGGCAAAGACGACACGTACGCCAAGGCAGGGTTTGAGCAGCTTCCTCAGCTTCCCGCAGCAGCTTCCTTTATTCTCTTTCAGCTTCTGCTTCAGCTCTACAGAGGGAGAGCAGAAAAAAAAAAAAGTCGGAAACCCGAAAAACTTGTCCCTTGAGGAATGTAATATTCTAAAACAGTTGTCACTTCATAGCATGCTGAATCTATTTGCTTACATTGCTCCATCTGAAACTTTTGACACACCTGGGAGGAGGTGTGTTGTTTATACCTTCTCCAAGGATGAGGAAAGGAAGATACATGATCCAGTGGAGAGGAGCCAGCTAATAAATGTCAGTTAGGATTAGGGCTCTGATATCTCCAGCGAATAGAATGTCTTAATTACCCCATTGGCAGCTGGAGGTCCTAAGCCAGCATTCACAGCCAGAGGCAAGCATGCAGCGTTCATGTTTGTTCCTCACACAGATGTGTGCTCACCAAGTCAATATGGCAAAGCTTATTTTAAACATTTCAATAAAATAAGTATTTATGTAGCAGTTTTCTCTGAGATTTCTTTTCAAATGTTTTATGTTGTTGCTCTAACTACAGTGAAATGCGGGCATACAAGAAAGGTTTAGTTAAGTCACAAGACTTACAATTCCAAATAGTGTAACCATATGTGAATAGAAGGCCTTGGCTCTCTGTCTCAAGACTGGCAGTGGAATAGCCACTTAGACTTCATGGATTTAAAAAAATGCTTTAAAAAATTTAACTATTGCTATTTTGTTTTCACATTTAAAAAATGTACTTTGTGGTACCAAGGGTAGAAGGCTGTACTGTAACCACTGGGGACTCCTGTCTTCTATGAACTGAAGAAATGTGTGGTTTAAGTTCATCTTCATAGAGATGACTCAGTAACAAAGGTGAAGACAATATATGCTGTCAAAGAGTAGAAGTCAGCCCTCAGCTACCGCTATATAGCTTTGCATTTACCAGATGTAAAACTGCCAACTTTAAAATTATGACTGATAACTAAATGCTCACTTTAAAATAGCGTGTGTAAAATACTGAATTTTGCTTATGTGAGAGAGCTGTAACTGGCTGAACAGATGCTTATGAAAATAGCAGGGGATTGTCACGAAGCTAATGTGGATTCAACACTTTAACATGGCAGCACTGAAGTTTGGACTAACTGCTGTATCATTTTCTGTGTTGTACCAGTTGGAACCATTCTTTCTTTTTTTTTTTTATTTTTCTCATTTTAAATGTTGTGCATGTGTGTGTTTGTGCACTCAAGAGTGTGCGCACAGGAGCGTACATGTCCAGGTGGGTATACAAGTATGTGTGCTCTTGAAGGACAGAAGCATTAGACCCCGCTGGATGCTGGGCTACCGATGGTTGTGAGCTACGTGGTATAGGAACTGAACTTGGGCCCTTGGCCAATGCAGCATCCTCCCTTAACCACACAGACATCTTTCAGCCCACAGAGCCCATCGTAGTTTTTTTATAATGAATATATTTTCCTTCCTTCTGTGCTTGACCATGAGACTTGATAAGATCTAAACTAGATCATCTGCATTAAGTATCTAAAATATATGAAAGATAGTTTCCTTTTGACTTCTTTACACTTTATAGACACCTGGGATGGGAATGTTGGGTATGGCTGTGGCTATGCACTTGTATGTGTGCATCTGCATATATGAGAGTGGGTACTCACATGTGCGCATGTATTGGAGGCCAGAGGTCTTCCTTCATTGATTCTCCAGCTTAGTTTTTGAGACAAGTTTTCTCACTTGAACCTGGTTCTCGCTGATTTATTTACACTGGGTTGGCCAGTGGGCTTCAGGGATCTGCCTGTCCCTGTCCCCCTAGTGCTAGGGTCACAGATATGCACCCCAATTCAAACTTTTAAGTGGGTCCTAATGATTTTGACTTGGGCCCAAATGCTTATACAGCAGCCTCTTTGCCACCAGAAAAATCCCCTCCTTTCTAATGTATCCTATTTGCAACTTTGTATACTGCTCATCACAATTAATACATGCTACATATATTAAGTACCCATATTACCTTGATATGATAATAAAAGATGAAAAGTTTTGCAAATGAGCTGTTAGGTCTTACTGAAGCTTAAAGAAGGGTTGTGGTTTAAAGTCAGTAGAGAGAGCTGTGGCCTGCTTGAACAATGGTGTTTATGTAAAAAAAAAAAAAAAAAAAAAAAAAAAATCCTTACCTGTTGGAAAAAAAAAAAAAAAAAAAAAAAAAACCCAAGTAGTTCTATACACAGTTCAATGATAAAACCTTTATAACTTTAGCTTTTGCTCTTTATGGTGAAATCTCTCTGCTCCTTTATTTGCTGCTGAGAAAGCCTGGAAGGAATGATGAAGGACTCCCAGCAGCTCTCTGAGAAGGTTAAATATAATGCAATCAAGATTTTGCCATTCAGAACAAATAGTTAATTTTTTATGCTTTTCGCGGCCCCTTTGGATTCCTGCCGTCTGCTTCTTTCCAGTTCTCTAACATTCTTGTGGGAGAATTCAAGATGTTTAACTGTAAAACTGCTTCCATCATGCAGAATGTGTATTCTGAATCTCTCAGCTTAGTCTGTGCATCACAGTGTCGGGTTATTATGAAGTATACGTTAATAAAATGACTTATGTCATTGAAAGCATGGAGCTCATCCCCCTATTTAAGCTTTTGATTTAACTCTAGAGGATGTGCAAACAAGTATCCTAGTTTGAGTCTACCTCATTCAGTTCTCCCACAGTTTACCTTAAAGTAAGTCATTTTTAACAGTCTAAAACAAATGATGAGATTTTTATATTCTTAAATCATTTGATTTAACAAAAGGTTTTCCCCCTTGATCCAGGCAATTTAAGTTGTTAAAATGTTCCTTTTTTCCCCAAAAGGTGATTAGGGTGTGTGAATTGCTCAAATAGTTGAAATGATATTTTAGATTGTGGTTGAAAGGCATTTGCTTTGAAAAGCATAGATATTAGGCTTCTGTCAGCAAGCTCCTGTTGGCATCCACAATAGTGTCTGGTTTTGATGGTCGTTTATGGGATGGATCCCCAGGTGGGGCAGTCTCTGGATGGTCATTCCTTCAGTCTTTGCTCCAAACTTTGTCTCTGTAATTCCTTCCATGGGTATTTTGTTCCCCCTTCTAAGAAAGACTGAAGTATCCATACTTGGGTCCCCCTTCTTCTTGAGCTTGAACAAATGGTGCTGGCTTAACTGGTGGTTAGCATGTAGAAGAATGCAAATTGATCCATTCTTATGTCCTTGTACAAAGCTCAGGTCTAAGTGGATCAAGGAACTCCATATAAAACCACAGACACTGAAACTTACAGAGGAGAAAGTGGGGTAGAGCTTCGAAGATATGGGCACAGGGGAAAGATTCCTGAACAGAACAGCAATGGCTTGTGCTGTAAGATCAAGAATCAACAAATGGGATGTAATAAAACTGCAAAGCTTCTGTAAGGCAAAGGACACTGTCAATAAGATAAAACGGCAACCAACAGATTGGGAAAAGATCTTTGCCAATCCTAAATCTGATAGAGGGCTAATATTCAATATATATAAAGAACTCAAGAAGTTGGACTCAAGAAAACCAAATAACCCTATTTAAAAATGGGGTACAGAGCTAAATAAAGAATTCTCAACTGAGGAATACTGAATGGCTGAGAAGCACCTGAAGAAATGTACAACATCCTTAATCATCAAGGAAATGCAAATCAAAACAGAGCTCAGATTTCACCTCACACCAGTCAGAATGGCTAAGATCAAAAACTCAGGTGACAGAAGATGCTGGCGAGGATGTAGAGAAAGAGGAACACTCCTCCCTTGCTGGTGGGACTGCAAGCTGGTACAACCACTCTGGAATCAGTTTGGTGGTTCCTCAGAAAATTGGACACAGTTCTACCAGAAGATCCAGCCATACCACTCTTGGGCATATACCCAGAAGATGCTCCAATTTGTAATAAGGACACATGCTTCACTAGCAGCCTTACTTATAATAGCCATAAGTTGGAAAGAACCCAGATGTCCCTCAACAGAGGAATGGATACAGAAAATGTGGTACATTTACACAATGGAGTACTACTCAGCTGTTAAAAACCATGAATTTATGAAATTGTTGGATCTGGATGGATCTGGAGGATATCATCATGAGTAAGGTAACCCAGTCACAAAAGAACACACATAGTATGCACTCACTGATAAGTGGATATTAGCCCAGAAGTTCAGAATCCTTCTTGGAAGGGGGAACAAAATACCCATGGAAGGAGTTACATAAACAAAGTTCAGAGCAGAGACCGAAGGAAAAACCATCCAGAGACTGCCCCACTTGGGGAGCCATCCCGTAAACCACCAAACCCAGTCATTTTGGCAGATGCCAACAAGAACTTGCTGACAGGAGCCTGATATAGCTGTCTCCTGAGAGGCTCTGCTAGTGCCTGGCAAATACAGAAGTGGATGCTCACAGTCATCCATTGGATGGGCCACAGGTCCCCAATGAAGGAGCTAGAGAAAGTACCGAAGGAGCTGAAGGGGTTTGCAGCCCCATAGGAGGAACATCAATATGAACTAACCAGTAGTACCCCCAGAGCTCCATGGGTCTAAACCACAAATCAAAGAAAACACATGGTGGGACTCATGGCTCTAGCTGCATATGTAGCTGAGGATGGCCTAGTTGGTCATCAATGGGAGGAGAGGCCCTAGGTCTTGTGTAGGTTCTATGCCCCAGTATAGGGGAATGCCAGGGCCAGGAATGGGAGTGGGTAGGTTGGAGAACAGGAGGAGGGGGTAGGCGATTTTTGGAGGGGAAACTAGGAAAAGGGATAACATTTGAAATGTAAATAAAGAAAATATCTAATAAAAATGTGAGGAAAAAATGAAAATAAAACAAAACAAAAAACCATAGATACCTCTGGTGCGTCCAATGCCATGTGTATACCTGCTAAAAGCTTGAACCTGATGAGAAGGTATTTCTGAATCAGGTTCTTATTTCTGACATAGGTGCTCTCCTAATCTTCAAGAGAAAGAGAAAATCTAGCATTCACTTAGCCTTGACATTTTGGTGGAGAATGATCTATAGTGAAAAATAATCACATATAACACCCCCTTCCCGTATTTTAGGTTCTTGTTTTACTGCTTTACCAAAATTCCCAACAAAATCAACTTAAGGAAGAACGGGTTTATTTGAGCTCACAGGTCCAGGGGATGAGGTCTGTCATGGCAGACAGAGCAATGACCGCTGGAGCTTAGTCTACTTCCTTGTTCTCTGGTGTGACAGTGAAAGTGGATCTTCTCGCCTCTGCTAACCTAATGTAGAAACCTCTCAGACAAGCCAACTGACAGGAGTCTATGGTTGTGCTAGAGCCGTGGTTCTCAAACTTCCTAAGGCTACATCCCTTCAATGCAGTTCTTCTGGTTGTGACGACCCCAGTCATAGAATTATTTCATTGCTACTTGAGAACTATAATTTTGGTACTGTTGTGGATTGTAATATAACTATTCTTAGAGACTGAGGTTTGTCAAAGGGTTCATTGAGAACCACTGCTCTAGAGCCTGTCAAGGTAATTATGGGTAATAACCTTTACCTCTGTCCCTACAAGAAAATTTAAATGTGGTATCCTTTAGAGAAAGTGAAAGGCTGCTAACATCTGGGTAATGAATCCTTGACAACAGAAATCACTTTCTTTTCTTTCCTTCCTTCCCTTTTCTCTCTCTCTCTCCCTCTCTCCCTCTCTCTCCCTCTCTCTCCCTCTCTCCCTCTCATCCCCCCTCTCCCCCTCTCTTCCTTTATTTATTTCCCCTCCCTCTTCACCTCCCAGGGCCTCCCTCTTCCCTTCCCTCCTCCCACCACCCAACCTCCCCTTCTCCTCAGAAAAGGGGAGGCCTCCCACAGATATCAACCAGCCTTGGCAGATCAAGTTGCAGTAAGGCTAGGGGCATCTTCTATTGAGGCTAGACAAGACAGCCCAGTTAGGGGAAAGGGATCTAAAGACAGACAACAGGGTCAGAAAAGCCCCTGCTCCTGCTTTAGGAGTCCAACTTGAAGACCCAGCTACCCAACTGTTACATATGTACAGGGGCCCAAGTGAGTCCCATGCATGCACTCTGGTTGAGAGTTCAGTCTCCATGAGCCACTATGGAACCGGGATAGTTGGCTGTGTAGGTTTTCTTGTGGTGTCCTTGACCCCTCTGGGTTACTCAATCCTTCCTCCCCCTCTTCCACGGGATTCCCTGAGCTCCACTTAATGTTTGGCTGTGGGTCTCTGCTTCAGCCGAAAATATTTTCAATTATTTATTTTTAACCAAATCTCCTATGTCATGATAAACCACTATGTAATTTAAAAACAAAACGAAACAAAGCCAAGGTCTCACAATGTAGCTCTAGCTGGCCTGAAACATTATGTCTTCCTTGTGTATCTATTTATCTATGTGATCAAGTTTCATCCATGTTTCTGCTAAAATATTATTAGTACAGATCCTGAATTTATACTGTTTTAATAAGAAGAACAGTATTCTTTTAGGTGGACATGAGTTAGTTCAATAAAAAAAAAATATTAATCTGAAAGGTGTATTTCCAATGTGATTTTACTTTTAGAACAGATGTCTGCATCAGAACTCTTTGGAATATATGTTTGGGATTTTTGTTTTCATTTTTATTCCTATGGCTTAAAACCATAAGATCACTGAAATTTCAAAAATTTCAATGTATAGGCATATTTTTAATTGAGAATTATATAATAATCAAAACTATTCTGTATACAAAATATATCACTGTAAATTTCTGAACTACTTGAATTACTTTAGATACATTTTCAGGATTCTGCAGAACAAACTGGCTGGATGAAAGTCAGAGATGCTTAATGAGCCCCCAAAAGACAAAATAATCATGTCCAGCAAGAGCAATAAACTTAAATTCCATGTGCATTAAAAAAATACACCAAATGCATCTTATTCCCACTTTCACTTAGACAAAGAGGCAGGAAGCTTGGGCCCTGCCTGTTTAATTGAACTTTACGAGTGGGTGAGTTGAGTGTGAACCTTAAGTGGTTTTTTGTTTTGTTTTGTTTTGTTTTGTTTTGAATGTTGATGAATACCTGAAACCCTAATGCCTTAAACCTTGTGTTACCTCGTTTGTTTTCTCTTCTGGATTGTTCTTTCCAACATGCAAGCTTTCTGTATACTATTTCACACCCTGGTCAAATAACAGCAAAGCCCAAGGTAAACCTGCTCATAGAAAGGGCAGAGTTCATGAGGACCTAATGTGGAGACAGATGGCATTTTACTGTTTGCAGGAACTAGCCAACTGAGCAAGGGAAGAATGAATGAGGTTTGGTTTTTTATCTTGTTTCATTTTGAAAAGTCCTAACCATTAAACTTAAGCAACATTCTTTTGGACCTTGGTGACGGAAACTACCTGTTGTCAAGACAGGATAGAAAATGGCCAAGAGGCTTGAATTTCTCTTCAACTGTGTTAATTTGCACAGTAACATAATGTATGCTATATTAATCATTTTATGTGTCCAGTTCGATAACGTTAACAATATGTATACTACTGCACATTCTCCAGAGCTTTGGGCACCACTGAAATCCTATACTACCCATTACTAACAGCTTCCCATTCTCCCTCCCCTCAGCCTCTGCTAGGGCTTTGGTGTTCCTACACAGTTGACTTCTCTAGACATCCCATACCAAGAGGAGCTGTGGTTTCTGAGATGAGTTCTTCCTTAGATAATGTTATCTAGGTTCATCTACATTGTAGCATGTTACAGAATTTCTTTCCCATTTAAGGCTCAGTAATATCTGTGTCTCCAGAGAATATTTATTCATATCCCTTCATTTATCAAAGTCTACTTGGTTGCTTCCGTTTTTGAGCTACTGAAGCTATTGGTACTATGAGCATGTGTGTGCAATTATTTCTCTGTGATCTGACCTCATGGCTTCTGATAGACAATGCTGGGCCAATGATAAATCTACTCTTTTTTTGCTTTTGAGAAATCACGTCTTTATATTCTCTATGGAGTTTGTGGATCATAATTTCTTTATGTATCTATAACTATCGGTGTTTTTGAAGATAATAATCAGATAAATATCAGATAATAATCATCCTAACCAGTATGAGGGCTTACCTTGCTGTAGTGTTAATGTGTATTCCCCCAGTAATTGGCAGTATTGTCTACCTTTTTACATAGTTAATGTAAATACTAATTTTTAGTACTCTTCAATCAGAGAGGACAAAATGTCTTTCTTTCATTCACCATAACACTAAAAGAGGCCATGGGGAACTTGATTTATTAGGTACAATACTATGGCACACAAGCCCAGATCAAAATATATTAGTATTCTGCTGAAGATTCTAAGTTAGTCAAGGACTTTACTTAAAGAAAAACTAATATTGGTTAATCTTCCATATTTTTCTCTAGCTCTAGGATTAAATTTTCTTATCTTAAAAACTCTCAAATAGCCATAAGCTTCTTTTTTTCAAAGCCTTTATTAAAAGTCACTGTGAAGAAAATGCATATCCTTTCATTCTAGTAAGGCACACACGAGAAACAAATGCCATGTAGATTATGTATCTGTGGTAAAGGACTAAGCCCAGTGTTTTAGGTTCTGCCAATGAGCTATATCCATAGCCTAATACATAGTTTTAAAACTACATTATCTGGAAGCTGTTGTAAACATTTCCTCCAATGCTTCTATAAGGCCATATTTAGGATTCTTCATTCAATCACCTTACTAAACCCTGATCCTGCCTCAGATACTGGGATGTCAAAAGTTAAAGAGGTAATACCCAGCCTAAAATATCTCAGTCTAAAGAGAAGAACAGACAAAAAGATCAACAGGTCTGATACAGAATAACTAGCATGAATTAATTGAGAGCCAATCAATAAGTTGAGAATAATTTGTCCAGTCTCTCATGAGAGAAGAGAAATATTGAGATGGCGATGAGGTACACACATCAGGTAAATAATCAGGGCATTTTCAAAGTATTTTAAGATCTCAAATTCATAGTAAAAGCTTACCTCCAAATACTATGGTGCATTCTCAGTTTCTCCTTTCCTTCCACCTTCAATTCCTAATTGTGGTTCACTTATCCGTGTCTCCATTGCTTGAATAGATTTACGTTGTAAATGCTAACACATCTTACTGATTTTTTATATATATATATATATACCTACAAATGAGCGATGCTGTTTAAGCTGCCCATCTTGACAACTGCGGTCTCCCAAGGTCATTTTCTATCCATTTACTTAGCACTAGATTTGGGTGGTAGTGTTGCACAGACAGGAAAATGAGTAGCCTGTAAAACAGAGGAACACTGTGAGTAGCTCTATGCATTCTGATGTTGTCCTTGCCTGTTTTGATTGGGGTTTTCAGAGAGAGGGTCTCACTGTGTAGCCTAGATTGGCTGTAAAATGTTGCCGTAAAATCTCCAACCCATATAATCCCCTGTAAAAAAAACACACACACACACAACTCAATTAATATGAATACAGGCTACATGCCTAGATCGGGGAGATCTCCCACTACACTACTATATTCCCCAGCTATGGGATTCCTTAGAACTCGCAGTTTCTTCAGGCTACGTGCTTCTGCTCCACTTCCTCTTCCATTGTTCTCCCTTTCCCCCAGCCCTGCCCCTGTCTTCCTTCTCCCCCCAAACATTTCAGCTCCACCTTCCCTTCCACTGTCCAATCATTGGCTCTAGCCTTTATTTTACAAGTTAAAATGGACAGAAGGTTCACAAGATGACACCTGAGTAAGTGATTCACTACTCCTCATCTGAGGCAGCCCCTCGTGGGGAAGTGGAATTAGCATTAAAATACAGAGCTAGCCACAACAGTAAATGAACTATGCAAGTCCTCAATATCATCTGCCTACTTTTTGCCACATGAGTTGTGGGATCACACCCATTTTTTTAAAGAGTTGAGTTTTTGTTCAAGGCCCTAATTTCCTTGAGAAGTCATACTGTCTTGTTTAACTTAGACATGTTGACTAGGGATATGATGTAGAAGTGCCATGATGAACTTCCTGAAGATGGGCAAGGGCAACACCCAGCACTGAGAAAAGTGGGGAGAGCACTATCCGTCATTCTAAAAGGACAGAAGAGCTTGCTTAGTGTTTAGGGTGTGCCTCCGTGTTTCGAATGAGCAGCAAGGTGACGTTAGGTTCCTCCTTCTTGGATTTGTCGGGGAGAGAGATGACATCTCCTGAGTGAAATGTTTTTCAGGTACTGATATCAAATTGTCTCTGATTGGATGCATTCTGATGAGGTCATCCAACACATGTCATTGTGTGATATCAAGTTGTCTCTGATTGGATAGATTCTGATGAGGTCATCAAACATGCGTTACTGTGCATCTGAGTACATGAAGATGCACAGATCTCAGATAATATGACAAAGGAAATACCATTAGCTTAGTCATTCACAGTGAAAACAGAAATAGAAATTAGTTGCTCATTTAGTCTAAGTGACTCGGTTATGGGGAATAATAAATGTATTATACTCTCTCTGGGAGACTTGCCGCACACACACACATTAGATAATGGGTGGCCCTCCTTTTATTTATGACAAGTGATGTTTGTTGACATTGTGCTGAGTAAGTTAAGTTTACAGAACAGGAACTGCTATTAATTCCATGGAGTGTCCAAGTGGCACGGAGCCAGAGTTGGAGTGTAACCACAGTACCGTGAAATGTGTCCCCAGGTCACAGAATGCAGGCTTCCTACAGGATGGAAATCTCACCAAAAGTGCTAATGGATTAACTGAATAGACTCTCTGGCCACTGCTGGCTATTCTAGTTATTAATGGAGAGAGAATCATCTCCACATTAGGGGAGTAAATACAATCCCCAAATACTAATTTGCTGGTCTCCCATATGGAGGCTGTAATTTGACACTCAGTCTTGCACACCACATTTGCTAAGCAGAACTTTTCAACACTGATATATCATTAACCTTAAACTGAGTGACACTCAGGTGACATTTATGTGGAAAGGAATGCACAAATGTCATTAGCAACCCCTTCTATATTCTATGGTGAATGGGGTGAAATCTATATTGCTTTTATTTAGAAACATGCAATGTTATTCTAATTTGACTCACGGATGTTAACGATTTTACTGTTAGCATTAATTTGTTTTCTTTTAATTACACAATTACTGCATTCATTTTCCTAAGCAAAACAGAAAAATACCTCAGTTGCCAGATGTCGATGATATGTTCTTAGGGTCTTAATGTCTGGTCTCATTAGGTTTCTGGTTTTGGCTTGTAAAAGTTTATGGACTCGGTATTTTGTTGTTTATGCTGGGGAATTTCCCTGGCACGTTTTAAAGATATGGTTACTGTTTTCCATCGATGATTTCTGCCAACCTTTGTCCTTCATGATCATCATGACGGATGTTTTCCGTGTGTGAGCCTCTGCAGTTCTGACAGGTTTAGCCTCTTCTTCCAAAAGCATTAACCAAATACCTGCTGCGTGTTTTCTCAAAAAATATTTTTTGTTCTTTATCTTTGAAAGCCCATGTTTATCTAGAGAAAGTCTGTGACTCAGCAAGACTTGGTGTATATTTTTGAAAAATATTGACATGAAATGTAAGGCTAAGCATCTTCAAAAGGTAGCTTTGTCTGGTGACTCGTAATAGTTACGGAAATAAGGACGGCTGTTTGTGAGGCTAACAGTCTTGTCCACAAGAAGACATAGACACTTGAGTTTCTTCTCCTCCTTAAGATCACCCCATCTTCTCCATCGCAGGATATCTTAGAGTAAAACATTATCCCAGTCCTGTGATTCTCCCAGGTTGTTCTCTGGCTGTCCAGGTTGCCCTCAGGGGGAAAAAATGAGATGAAGGGAAACAACTTTGAAGAGATATTTTTATTCTGATATAGTCAGAAAATTGGTCATTAAAAAAACAAATAGTTTTATCGTTTATACTGGTTTTCCAATTTTTTTCCCGTGTTGGGCGCACAGCTCTCTTGGGACTGGGTATTAGCCTCATTGTAAAGAAAGGAAACACAAATTTGAGTCCACTCTCCTGACTGATAGAATCACAGGTCACGCCACAGAGCTCAGATTGCAACCCTTACACTACTTTAGGTGCACTTTCCTTCCAATGATTCCATACTATAAGAAAAATGGAAAGAGAATGCCAAGTTGCAAGGTGTTTGAACCTTTCTCTTTTTCTTTGTGACTTAAATAAAAAATGTTTAAATCTTAGGTTTTCACAGTTTTCTATTTAAAGGATTTGTTGTCATTGTTGTTGTTGTTTTTAATTGTCATAGAGACCTAGCCTAAAGGATCATTTCCTATCACTGATTGGAAACAATAGGCAGATAGAAATTTATTTTGCCATGTCAATTTTTTGGTTCCCCCCCCCCAGCTGCAGATGTTTTTTGAGACATTCCTGAGGACCAGTTCACCTCTGCAAGCACTGGAGAGCATGAAGGAAGCCATTAGCAAGCTCCTGTTGGTAGCGGAGGTGTTGAGTGACACATCTACTCTGGGACCAAAGACCTTAAATAGGTGAGAGAGAGACAGACAGAGACAGAGACAGAGACAGGTAGGCAGGGAGGGAGGGAAGGGGGGAAGAAGGGAGGGAGAAAGACTCTAAAATTTATTAGTGAAAAGTTTAATTATTGAAAGTAAATAGAACTTGGAAAATTGTCTGTCACCACATTATAGTATGATCTTTTAAACATGCATGGCCTAATTTACAGATTCTAAGTCTTCAGAGTTTGGTATATGCCATTTTTGTATCCAAATAGTGAGAAGAAATAAAATTCACGGTTTATCATTACTATCATCATCATCATCATCATCATCATCATCATCATCATCATCATAGCCATAATCATTTTTTCAGCAATCTTAGTTTGCGACATACACTAGCCTCAGACTTATGATTCTCCCATCTCCACCTCCTAAGTGCTGGGTCTACAAGCTTGTGCTTGGATCCTAAAATTAATTTGGAATTGTAGATACCTTTAAAGTATTTTCATCAAATATACTAAGTATTGACTGCGTTTAACTTTGCCTAGACATAATGCATGTTGCTTTCAAAAGTCCTAATGATTTCAAAATGCTGAGAAGGAAACAGATGCTTTTGATAGGAGAATGTGGTCACCTCTGTTCTCAGACCTCAGCTTCTTTGACTATAGCTTATTTGTTTTATTCTAGGGAAATGTTAACTCTGGTTTTCCAAAAAGAGAGAGGAGCTCATTCCCACACTTTCTGCATGCATTGGTGTTAAAAATGACCATATCAAGGTTCCATATCATGGGATAACATCATTAGCTACTGTAGTGTATCACTCAAAATGGAGGCCTATTTGCATTTTTTTTTACTGAACAAAGGAGATTCAAACCCACAACCCATTTCATGTAATTCCCTATTATGCATGCCACTGACCTTTTAACTTATTGAAATTTAATAGTATCAATTATTAGCAATGTTACAATAGCAGAGTAAGTGTAGCTAATGGAATATGATGTCCCGTTACTTTGTTCTTCTCCTTCCAGATGTCTACAGTGTTTTCAGCTTTTAACCTTTGATGTTGGTTATGGAGATTCAGGATATCCTGCGGTGCTCCAGGTGAGTGAGCAGGATGAAGGTTGTGTTTTGTGGGGTGAGAGTGTGTTTTCATTCATAGTTACCAGTTGGTTAATAATAACTTGCATTGTAGTCAGTACAGGCTTATGCGCCCATGGCTCCTAACAAGTGGGAATCTGTGAACTCTAATGACCACAGCAGATACACCAGGACAAACACCAAGTTTCCTATAGTTCCCCATAATCATGAACAAAGATGCTATTAAGTCAAATATGTGTTCATGGAGAAAAGCAAGACATGTCGATAATAGCGAACAGGTGACTCAGGGACTTGCGTGGTGTCATAAAAAGATAACTCTCGGTCTCCATTTTAGTTAAGAAATCCATGGGGACTAGATAGCCTGCTCAGTGTCAGAATTCTTGCCTGGAATGCACTAGGTTGTAGGTTTCATTCAAACAAATTATTTTTAAATTTTAATTTAAAGGCATAGAAAGTCCTGTATATTTTAAAAATGTTTTTCTGGTACACGTACATATAAATGTGAGGGTTTTTTTTCTTTTTTAGTTTTCTTTGAGTTATAACTCTTTCAGATCACAGCATATTTTTTCAGATCTCAGCACATTTTTCTTCTAAGCAGCCTTCAGTGGTAAAGATTTTAAAAATTGATTCCATTAACTTATTTTTAAAAAGCTGTCTATTGGGCTATAAAGTGGGAAGGTACAGGAAAGAAAATAATCTAATGAGTAGCCAGAGTTCAACTCCACCAGTTTTTACTTTTTTCCCAAACTGTAATATTTGCAGCTTTAAGAGTCTTCTATAAAATTTTCAATCTTACAGAGTCTTCAAATGGCCATTCACTTTTTAAATGTAATCGTAGATATTAAACTTTTAAAAACTCGTGTTTGGGGAAGGATGTCATGTCTTATCTTCCATGAAGAAGTATACATGAGTTATAAAACGTTTCAAGATAAATGAACACAACGTTGAATGACTCAAGCTACCTTAAAAGAATGGCATCTTCATCAGAAGCGGTCCTCATGTTTAAAAAAACTGTTAGCCTACCGAAGACCACTAGATGGCAGCTCTGGCCTACAATCCAACCTGAACTAAGCCAGGCCTTAAGGCTTCCTTTCACTGTACTGACTCCTATACCTCCTCTCTTCCTTCAAAGGTACATGAACATTTACATTTTCACGATGATGAGAATTTCAGCGCGGAGGACCAAAATGCGGAAAAAATTCTTTTAAGGGATACTTTCGACTTCCTCTTCTCCAATGCGTCTTCACTGTCCATGGTTTCTGAGATGTTGCGGAGGTCTGACAGAGCAGGCGCATTGGTAAGCTCATACTTGCACACTGACAAGTGGTTTTTCAGTCACCATTTATTTTTATTGTGAGATTTATTATTTTACTAGAAATTAATTTATAATTGTTACCTATTATTGTGAGCTTCTGGATTTTTCTTTTTTCTGGCCTAAGGAGCAACATCGTTTTATATTGACTCAGTGTGCCTGTGAAAGGTTATAAAGAAAATGATGTAAAAAAGTTCATGGTTGTTAAGGAATGTTCATAGATACTTTGAAACCATGATAGATGTTTATACATTTTAGAACACTTTACAGAGGCTCTTAGAACTCTTTAAAGGCGATCTAGGATTCCAGGGTACTCCAGGATGACTTCAGAGGAACTGAATTAAAACATTAATTTGCTCAAATATTCATGACTGCTAGCACTGTCAGCTAGATGCTGACAACCAGGGTGGAGTGTTTCAGAGTAGTGCTGAGTTTTTTTAATGGTAGGCTAGTACAATGGTTTTATACCCTAAAAAAATCTGTGCAGGTTACCATAGTATATCACATAGTATATCATACCCCTCCATGCCTTTTTTTTTTTTTTTTTTGAACCCTATATTTGAAGAATTCGGAAGAAGAGAACGTAAAAATTCTCACAAAGGTACTGATAGTGTCTGTCATACATGCCTCTTCCCAGAACATCACTCCATCTCAGAGTCACACTAGGAAGCAAATATGTGTGTGTGGAAACCTGGGCTGGTAGGTGTGCTTGCAAGTCTATAAAACCCTCCGCCAGCAGTGTTCCCCACTGGGGCTTCCTGCATAGATGCTCTGTGTTATTTTCGCCTGTAGCTATCTCAGAAGGCCCAAGGGAAACCTCGCATTCCCAAACTGGGCTCCCACACATCCTGTCTCCTGCACTCACTCCCTAGTCCCAACCTCACTACCAAGGCACTGTTGGCTCAGATAGTTGGTCTTACCAAGTATGATTCTTTTTTAAATCTTTGGATAGTGTTGTGACAACCTATCATTTCTATGAATTCTATAACTTTAACAAGTTTAGCTGTTACGAGTTTGATTTATTTGTTAAGAAGGAGTGAAGAAAGATGGCTTGACACGTTCCAAGTCACTTAATGCTTTTTCCCCCCTCTTTCTAGGACGGAAACTATCAAAAGGAATTAAATCAGTGCCTGTCATTAGAGGAAATCCACTCAATTAGGACTTTTGTAAAGGAACTTGGGAGTCTGGGACAATTCCAACTGGTAAAACAAAAGTGACATTTCTTTCCACTTGGTGACTGACATTGTGATATTAATAGATTAGCCATAAACTGCCCGATTTTTCCCCCTCAAACCACACACAGATATTTCTTTACAACTCTTTTGTAAGCTATTTCCGTCCTTTGGGGGAAGATGTCTATGCTTTGCTTTAAGAGTTTGCTCATAATATGGAATTTACCAGAGGTAAAGGATGTGACATCACAGTAGCTGCCAGGGTGTCACGGGTCTCTAGGGAAGATGTTGGTAGATTTCCAAGGACTTTCATTTTTAGCTTTGGGACACGTACAAGCAACCAATATTTGTTACTTTTTAATTACTCTTTTGAGCAAAATGAAACATAATCTAATATTATAAGACTTTTAAAAACAGCCTAATCTTAATTGGCAGGAACAATATCACAGGAGTCCAATAATAGAATATATGTTAAGAGTCTCCTCATAGCAGCTCTTACAGGTTTCAGTCCTTAAAAGGACATGCTTTTCTCGCTCTGCCATTTTTGGGATGTTCATCAATTTATTGGTCAATATCAAAGCTTCCGCAATTACACATAACTGTCCATGTCTAATGTGTTTTCTTTCATTTCTGCCACTAATGTAGACTATAGAAAATAATTTTGTATTTTACTTGATATTTCTTTGTATAAAACTATGTTCAAATGGTATTTAAAATTAATTGTTGAGTTACTAATTTGATGCGAGGTTCAAAGACTCCTTGTAGCTCTTTCAGCCTGTACACATAGGTTACTTATGTGAGTCGTAAGCAGATGACCAAGCTAACCAACAAAAGACTGACACATTTTGTATAACTTAGCCCCACAGTATAGAGGACTGAAAGTAAATCGTATGGCCCTAAGACAATGTAACCAATGTACTTATTATCTTAATTGGCTTGCATGTATTAAATAACAGTCTAGCTCAATGGTTTAGGTACCCACTCACCTGTAGGAATTTATCACTCAAAATACTGTAATGCAGTCGGCCTCTGCTGGAACAGGAGAAGCAACAGAACAAGGGAAATCCTCAGCTTCTTGACTAGAGTAGAAGCAAGATAAGCAATTTCCTCTTTTTCTGAGATTCACAGTTCTCACCCTGACATAATTCGCTTGTAGCACGAAAGGACTTCTCTATTTCCCCCACTCCCTGACTTCCTCTGTTATCACGCCATTTTCAGGGATCTATTGCTGGAAAGGAGAGATCCATTTATAGTCACTGAAAAAGAAGGAAAAAAGTGACTCCATTGGGAAATATGATCATCAACTACTTTTATAATGCAGTTAAAAGCAACCTTTAGAAGCCTGGGGAAAAGTACCAGAATTTAAATTAAAACAGTGACCAATAGATATCTCTCTCTCTCTCTCTCTCTCTCTCTCTCTCTCTCTCTCTCTCTCTCTCTCT
>NC_034591.1:42178952-42188754 GCF_900095145.1 Mus pahari
TGTGTGTGTGTGTGTGTGTGTGTGTGTGTGTGCAAGAGTACGGCGGTCAGAAGAGAACCCCCACTGTCAGTCCGCATGTGCTATCTGCCTCATTTTCTAAGACAGTCTATCATTGGCTCAGGACTCATCACGTGGGCTGGGCTGGCCATTCAGTGAGCTGATGGGTCCATGAGTCTCTCCCTCCCATGCTGGATGCTGAATGAGGTCATGCTTGGCTTTCTTCTGGTGTCTGGAGATCTAACTGGGGTCTTCGTGCTTTCATTGCAGGGTTTTAATAAATAATTGCTTGACCAAACAATATCCAACTAAATATAATCAGTATCCATAACACTACATTTCGAATTACTTTTCAGAGTTTCAACTGATCTTTTTTGTTTTGCTGATGTTTTCTTTGAACATTTCTTCTCAGCTCTTCCCGTCCAGTGTTCCTGGGATTCGGTCTCTGATGGGTGAATTTTATGATATGGCAACTCCTGGTTCAGTCCCGTCCCAGTACTGGTCACTTTTAAATGTATTTGAACAATTTGGGCTCATGAATAAAAAGGCACAGCTACATCCACTGGAATGGTAAGACATCCACAAATTTGAATTGCGCAATCCACAAAAAAAAAATCTTAAATCTGAAAGATTGATTTCAAAGGCTTTGCCTACATTAAAGTGAGCAACAACAACAACAACAACAACAACAACGACAAAAAAGAAGTATGCCCAAAAATTCATGGCCTGGAAAATAAATGACTTTCAAACACTGAGACCATAATGGGTCTGGTGGTCATCAGACCTTGTAACAAATAAAAAAAGACGTCCAGTAGTTCCAAATGAAGATGTGACTCTATTACAAAGTAATGTTTAAAATTAATCATTCCAGTACTGTTTCACCTCATGATCCATCCCTTTGGATTACTGAAGCATCTGCAAGATTAGATGGGGCTTGTGTTACGAGCCTTCCATCATCCTGGAGCTAGATACAGCAGGCACATTTATTTGGGCGTGAGAAAGGCATGGCTTTATTCTGAATAAAAAAATAATAATAATCTAATTTTATAAATCTATACTGGGCTTCATTTGGCTTGCTTAGAGAATGCTTTCCCATCTTCATTTCCACTCAAATGAGAGGTAACCGTGAGGGGACAGGCAGGTGGGATATTGGTGCCTCCGGTAGCTGGCAAAGGGGATGCACTTAAAGTTTTGCCGTTCTTTAATATGGATAGAATTAAGAGAGCATTTGATTTTTCTACTGCCAGGAAAACAGAATTAGACATAAGCCTCCCAGGGAGATGAAAGACTAAGGGACATGACACTCCTTTATGTCCCTTCCAGTCACTGTTGGGGATAGCTTCAGCAATGTTCCCTTATCCTTTATTTCCTTCTGTGTCAGGAAACAGTGACTATAAGAAACTCGCTTGTAATTAAAATTACAAATAGCCATGTATCTGAGGACTTCTTAGAATGTCTCCTCGCATTAACGTTCACTTTGATTGCAAAAGCTCTATAACCTTGGCTTTATTCCCTCAATATGTCAAAAGATGTTTTTTCTCTGGGTGCTTGGAAATTGTTTTAAATACTGCAACGCAAAGCCACCTTTTATACTAAACCTCTACTTGACTCATCCAAGACTGTCTCATACATCAGTATAGATACACAAAGAATGGATACAAATTCCCAAGGAGTCTAAATTGTCTTTGACATTCAGTAAGCTCCCCAGAGATTTGCAAGCTTTAGAACATTCATTCCCTGGTGAAGTTATCTCCAGCTCCTAATAGAAGACCGGGTCCAACAATCCACTGATTGAAACGAGAAGACTGAAATCTCTTGCCTTAGAGAAATGTAATAACGGTCACTGTTGAGTATAATTATAAAGGATAGGAACCATTCTGAATCGCACAAAGGCAGACCAGAAAGTCTCAGCGTTGTAGTTTACTGATGAGAGTGGGCAAAGCAACTCCCTTAAGACTCAGTTTCTTTGCATATCATGATGACTTAGGCTGCCTACCTTGTATTATTTCAGGAAGTAATCCAAGAAAGCTGCTGTGCGCGTCACTCTGAGGTGCAGATAGGTGATGAGAAGCTCTGTATCTTTCCTTTTGTGTTCCTGTGCCACTCAGAGGCCATTTTGGCATCTATATGGTGAGGGCACAGTTTCTTTATAAGGAAGTCCACATATGTACAAAAACAAGCTCTCTACATTAATACTGACAGAAGTCTACTTCTGATATTTATCGAAAGTTCCTAGAAATGTCTCTTAAAGTACTCAGCTTAAATTATCTTTACTGATTTAACAGTGAGTATGTATATCCCATGATCATTCATGCTCTATTGCAAGGAGGATCGTACTTCTCATATAAATGTGAGGGAGGACCAGATTCTAAGACAAACCAGCAGCTTAAGACGTCAGGGCTAACACCAATACTGGCATACTGACCTTCAGAGCACACATACAGAACACCCATTGTTCTGCACTTCTCTTCAGCACTTGGATCTAATGACTTCATCTTTCCTTAGAAATACAGAGAGAGCATTTGCTTGTGGCACAGCATTGGGGTAAGAAAAGATAGAGTCAGGACATCAGCAGTGGTGGGTAACATTATGCATGAGACCCAAGGCTCAATCTAAGTGGCGTGGGAGTCTTCCTTAATTTTCACGCTCCAATAAAGTAGCATATGGACTTTGCTCCGTGGAAGTTCATTCTGAGAAAATAGATACAATTTCAAAACGATCTATTCACCAAAAAACATTCAAGGGAAAAAAAAAAAAAAAACCCTACACAATGCTGTTGTGTACAAGTTCTCGCAAATTTAAGACAGCCATGCTTCCGCAACTCAGCTCATGGGAATTTCAGGGCTGTGTCTCTTGAATGAGTCTCCTAGAAGCTCTTCTTCATGGCGAACTCTTAGATTTTTTTTTTTTTTTAATTTAGACGTCAGCTAGATTCACTTCCTTAGTAGAGAGATTTTTGACTCCCAGCAAAAATAAAGGTAAACAAACTACTGAAAAATCTCATCATCATCAAAATCCTTCCTTCCTCCTGCTATGAATCCTTTCTCTGTTACTCCATCCCTTGGAAGAAGCCACTGCATTTGTGCCTCCTAAAGGAGAGCAGGCTTTAGGCAATGATGGAAATACCAGTTAGCAGTCAGCGAAATCTTTTTAATGCCTAGGCTTTATTTTTATTTTTTTATTTTTTTTAAAGACTTCCTGTCTGCTGCCGCTGCCGTGCCCTGCTGACTTTCCTGCTGCTTGGTCCTCAGCACAGTTTGTGGCACTAGCCATTTATCTGATCCTCACAGTGTTCCTGCGTAGAGCAAATACCATCTATTATCTCCATTTTAATGGGGTGACAGACACCAATGCATCATCAAGGGCTAGAGACCACAGGGCCCCATGGTCTCTGTTATCCAGACCAGACAAGTTTCTGACTGTAGTTTAGGTTACTTTAGTTGCAGTTTTAAGGACTTAACAGTTCATCCAGCTGAGCGTTTGGTTACTTCTACAACGCAGAAAACGAAGTGATCGTGCCAAGATATAAACAACCTCTGCCGTCTCTGTGGGTTACCAGGGAGGGTAAGAACACACGCTTTGGCAACGCCACTTGTTTCCTATAGCCACGCCTGTTTCTCTAATTTTGTGTACATTCTCAGGCTGTGCCTCAGGACTTCCAAGGCTCTTGGCTTCAAAGCTGTGGAATGTTAGGCAAAATTCCCGGTGAAAATGTGCATTTTTGAGTCACCTCTGTTGGAGCCTGGCTTCCCTAGGTTGCTCAGCTTTCTGCTAGAGTGTGACCGATTATTATTATTATTATTATTATTATTTGTTTTCTTCAACTATGTATTTACTGATTAGAGATGATGAGATCACAGCCACCTCACTGGAGGCAAGATAGGATATAATAGAGTGAAAGCTACCATTTCTTGTCTTCACCAAAATAACTGTGCTCACCTGGGACAAGGGACAGTGTGTCACCTTGTTGACCTGGACTTGCTCTGTACTGTATTTACAGGAATTCTCCAACAAAAAATGAGACCATTGAGAAACCACATAGGTCACTGGAAGGAATCCAAAGTGAAAAAGGTAAATGCATATAGTGCCACATATTACAGCATAAAGAAAAGGGGCAGATGGCTAATAAAATGCATATTTGAAAATGTTTAAATCTGTTAGCGATCAAAACCAAAACTTAAACAAGGAAGTGATATTTTTTCTCTTGAAAATTGGACTTTTCTTCTTATAGAGAGGAGAAGAGTGAGGGGCAGTGAGCATTCTTATAATGGTGGTAAATGTTTACATTAGAGCACATGTTAAGGGCCTACTCGAGAGCTTAGGAAGTATGGTTTAAAAATTACTCTTGGAGCTTTGGCACTCGGCACGACAACACATGCTTGGAGTGTAGTGGCTCTAGGTGCACTCCTTAATGCACAGGAATAGGTCATTTAGTTGAATAAAATGTATCCTCACAGACCAGAAATCCTACTGCTAAATATTTGTTTTCAGAAAATCATCAAGAATTACGTGCAGTTCTCAAACTAGTGTCCTTCAAACTCAGTGACAGGCCTTAAACCAGACTTCTGCTTAGAGGGTACCATGCAGGTCCCCCGGAGAACCACACAGTATTAGACGAATTCCCAGTTATAACAGGGATTCCTTAGTTAAAAGAAATAGATATACTGGTGGATCATTTTTCCCTAATATTTTCTTCTTGTATGAAAAAAATTAGCTGTTGCTTTTTATTCGTCCCTCATATGTTACACCTTGATTTCCGTTTCTCCTTCTGCAGTCTCTTCCTCTCCACACACACCTCCCCTGGCCCACAGATTCACCCCCATTCCACCTCCCCTCAGAAAAGAGCAGGCCTCTCAGGGCCATCAGGCGAACACAGCACAACGTCCGACAGTAAGACCACATGCCACCACATCAAGGCTGGATGAGGCAACTTGGGGTCCCACATGCAGGCAAAAGGAGTCAGAGACAGCCTCCGCTCCCACTGTTGGGGATCTCACAAGAACACCAAGCTACTAGGTCATAACATGTATGCAGAGGAACTAGGTCATACCACTACAGGCTCCCCTCTTGGAGCCCACATGAGTCCCTGTCAGTAGATTCTGTGGGTTCTGTTCCTGCGGTGTCCCTGACTCCTCTGGTTCCTTCCTTCCTTCCTCTTCCTCGGACTCTGTGGGATGCTCTGAGTTCCTCCTAATGTTTGCCTGTGGGACTCTGCTCCTATCAGTTCCCGGATGAAGTCTCTCTGGCATTTTTTTGATGAAAAAGAAAATGTAATAGTTTACCTTTAGGGTAAAGACGTTTCTCCAATACTCTCTTACCTGAAGTAATTCCATGTTTGCACTTTGAACTTGATAGCTGATTGAATGTACTGTAACTATAAGCTTTACTTAGAAATGCTTGTGGGTGAGGGGTGGAGAGATGGCCAGTAAAGTGCTTGCTTTTTGTACATGAGTACCTGTGTTGCATCTCTAGAATGCAAGTAAAACTCTGGGTATGTTGGTGCAAGTCGGTAACCCCAGAGCTTGGGAGTGGGGGGTGGATAGAGACAGGCAGATTTTTGGGCTTTGCTGGGTAGCCAGACTAGCTCATCAGTGAACTCCAGATTCAGAGAGAGGGAGAGGGGCTGAGGGAGGGAGGGAGAAATGCAGCCACAGAGACAGAGAGAGCCACAGAGACAGAGCCACAGAGAGAGACAGAGACGTACAACAACAGAGTCAGAAAGAGAGAGAGATAACAGAAAGAGACAGACACACAGCGAGATAATTATTCAGCAAAACCTGTAATTTTATATTAAATTCAGTTTTATTTTTAAATATAAATTTCCTTCTTTATTTTAGATGCAGTTCCTCGAGTTTTGTACGAAAGTAAAGATATGCGTTGCAGTGATGGTGAGTTGAGATAAAAGTGTTGCCATAGTATAGCCCAAAGTTTAGACACAGCCCAACCTTGAAAAACTATGAACATGTTATCTATCCTCCTCAGATTTCTTTAGGCTGCTAGTTTGTTCAAAGTCAATTCTGAGAAGTTTTGATTCTGGTTAACTTAATGTCTATCACTTTCTCATGAACAAAGCATTTCACTTTTATTTATTCTGCTTTTTAGTTTAAAATATTATGTGTATATATGTTGTCTTGTGATAGTAACTTCTAGACTCATTTTTAGGGGTTCAAGGAATCCTAAGGCTCTACATTAGGGGTGGAATTTGGTTTATGCATCATCTTCAGAAGCCTCACTATTCTGAAGTAAGATTTTTCTCCCTATGCAATTGCTGTAATGGAAAGTACTTGAGTAGAACTCTCTTTATACCAACTGAGAATTTCAAACTCAATTTTCAGTTTATTTTCGTATGATACCATGAATTTTAACTATATACAATAAAACTATATGTGCAATTTATGTTTATGTAAAACTTAAATTTAAAAATTATTTTGTTCATCCGGTTTGATCTACTTGCAGTAGTTTTGTAAATATATCTTTTTAGTGAGTTCAGTTGACTTTCAGGATCACGTGACTACTAAATCGGCCTTCAGATTCATTCTAAGCTCCTAAATTTTCTTTTTAAAAAAATTATTCTTATTTATTTTACATATATGGGTATCTCCTTGAGTGCATGATACTTGAGGAGGCCAGAAGAGGGTCTTGGGTTCCCCTCTTTTCTTCATAACTCAGAGAATCAAAATTACAAATGTTTGTGAGCCACCATGTAGGCACTAGGAAATGAACGTGGGTCCTCTTGAAGAACAGCCCGTATGGTGCTTTTAACCACAGAGCCAATTCCCCAGAGTCTTGAAATTTCTTAATATCTTACATTAGTAAAGAATTAAGAGTTCTCCGCTGTAGGTTTAATTTTTATAATATATACCTCTTAAAATAAATCCACATCTAACAATCCTGATACTGTTTTGCTAAAATGTGCATTTAGCAAACTTGTCTTCTGGACAATGGTAGGGTATGCCTTTATGCCAACGCTCAGGCAGAGGCATGGTGATCTCTGAATTTGAGGCCAGCCTAGGACTACAAAGAAAAAGCAACAGTATCTCAAAACAAAGCAAAAGGAAGGGGAAAAGAAAGAAAAAGAAAGAAAGAAAGAAAGAAAGAAAGAAAGAAAGAAAGAAAGAAAGAAAGAAAGAAAGAAAGAAAGAAGGAAGGAAGGAAGGAAGGAAGGGAAGGAAGGAAGGGAGGGAGGAAGGAAGGGAGGAAGGAAGGAAAACTTGGAATGTATAAACTTAGGCTTATTTTTTTATAAGTAAAAGTTATAATTTAATACTATCTAACTTGTTTGCCTTCTAAATACTGGTGTTTATTCAACCTTTTAAAAACAATCACATCAATTATCATGCTAGGTTGAATAGTATTAGTGTTTAATAAAATCAAAAAAGTGCCTTCAGTTAAAGACTGAAAGCTTTTCAAATATTGCCCAATTTAACAGGGAAAAGGGAGCAGGTGTCCTCACCCTGAACCCCAACTACTGATCTCTCACACTTACAAGAGACCCTGGTTATTTCTCCAGGGTCACTGCTGCTCAGAGTGTGAGTTAAAAACAAAAACAAAATCTCAGCTCAATGAGAAAAGTAGGAGAATTGGCAGTAGTAGTATTTTCAAGGGTGTATCCAGGGGTCGTAGGCTCAGGGCTAAATGCAGCTTGGAAAAGCTTGCATCTCTTTCAGCTTCCATATCCTGGCTTTCGGTTTCCAGGCAACGTGCCGAAGATCTGGGGCACAATGTCAGAAAATGTCTTCAACTTTGTTCAAGTTGTTTGTTCCTTGATTAAAAAATTCATCCTATCTGGATCTTTACAATTAATCTCCCTGCTTTTATGGTCTGATATAAGATTTAAAAATACACTGGGTGACGCCTGTGCCCAGGTGGGGTTATCTTTAAGAGTCTAAGCTTTTCCTGTCTTCAGGATGAGTTACGGTGATCCATCAAGAGAGCAATAAAATCCCATGGTTAAAAGAAACCCGTTAAAAACAGCCAAACCTTCAAACAGCTTTCCCACGTATGCTTGCCAAATAGGTTAGGCAGCCTGCTCCCACCATCCCATCCCTCCTGCTGGGCTCTCCATGCATCTAAGGTAAGCTGGCCAGAGACAAGTTCGAACGGGACTGGGAGAGATGCCAAGGACGCACCAGGTGTTTACAGGCAGCAACCTTCGTTCGGTTGCCATGATGTCAGAGATAAATCAACTTTCAAGTTAGGGTCCAGGATGCAGCACCCAACCCATTGGTGGAAGGTTTGGTGGTCGTGGTGAGGGTCTTGTTTAAGGAAGTTTATTTCATCTCATGTGCAGGTAGGTTCAATTTATAAGAAGTATAAGCACTCTTTGAAAACAGTGGCTACTCTGTGAAATATATATATAAAAAAACATAAATAGTAAAAAACAAAAGGGAAATTCATTCTCAGTGAATTGTTATAAAAACATATTCTTAGTCAATAGAGGTGGTGCCTGCCTTAACCCTAGAACTGGGAAGGCAAAGGCCGGAAGATCACAAGTTCAAGGCCAGAGTGGGATGTATGGGAAGACTTTGTGTCAAATGAAATAAATGAAATATATAAAAATATAAAGGAAGTCTAATAAGTTAAAATACATCATCTATGATTCATGTTGATAGAACAATTTACTGCTTTGCTATTCATTCAAGAGGTTCTGAGCACAAAAGTATATTTATACTCCCTTCGTGCCCGGGCAGCTCAGCCCTCTCTAACTGGGGCTGATCACAGCTCCTGTTTGTTTAGAATTATGCTGGGGTCAGAGCGTTCTTTTGGATCAAATCCCACGACTATTCACCCCCTGTTTTCACTCTGCTTTTCCCGTTCCTTGAACAGAGAATATGCTGTGGGTGGGATGGGTAGGACTTTGATTTTAAAAATCAATACCCTATTAAGAAGCAGTTAAATTTGAATTAAAAGAAATGATTATTTTCAAGAGGCTTATAATCCTCTGTACTTATATTCTTGTGAATCTAATTGAGACAGATTATTAATATTGTGTATATATATATATATATATATATATATATATATATATATATAATCAGCCAGATAAAAATCTATGGTTATCTTGTTCTCTTCAAATGTCAAGTAAAATTAAGCAGTTTGCTCAAATCATAGAGAGAGTCAACAAAATTGAGTTGTTGGGTTTTTTTTAATAAGACTTTTCTGCAAACTGAAATTGCACCGTATTTATGATACCATTGTGCTCTTAACTCATACTTGATGAATGTTTTTCTCCATAGGCAGGAAAACCCATAGAATGGGAGACAGAAATGCATATATTAACTTTCATTGCTTCGAGCACACAGGTAGATATTTGGAGACATAGGTCTCAGAACCAGAGGGCAGCAGTTAGTGATTGATGGATTCTGGTTCCCCACACTGAGTGAAGCTTCTTTGTAGCCCTCAAAGTCCAGGATGTCATGACAGCAGGATCGACGGACAGCAAAGCAATGAGGAGCCTGTGGAATGTCTGTCCCCTGCTTTAGTTTGTCTCTGGAGAGGAGGAGAAGCCACTAGAATTTGGAAACAAACCATCAGCTTTTGTTTTAGAGAGAGCATTGTGATAGCTATATAAAAGGACAGAGACAGACATGGCCAGAACATCGTCTTTTTGCTAACGTCAGTTCTGTCCCTTCTGGCACTCAACTCGGCTGCACCTTTTCTTGCTATACTAGTCAATATCACTCACTGGATTCCAAGTGGTGCTAAGAAGCCCTCACCTTGCTGATTTCAGGAGCGTTTCTTTCCTTTCCTTTCCTTTCCTTTCCTTTCCTTTCCTCTCCTCTCCTCTCCTCTCCTCTCCTCTCCT
>NC_034591.1:42189046-42195509 GCF_900095145.1 Mus pahari
TCTCTCCCCTCCCTCCCTCCCTCTTTCTTTCTTTCTTTCTTTCTTTCTTTCTTTCTTTCTTTCTTTCTTTCTTTCTTTCTTTCTTTCCTTTCTTTCTTATCATTCCATTCGTTTACATCTCAAATGATCTCCCACTTCCTCCACAAACCCCTCATCCCACAACCTCCACCTCCTCCCTCCCCTTTGCCCCTATGAGGGTTCTTCCACACCCACTCACCTTCTCCCACTCCACCCCTCCAGCATCCCCCTACGCAGGGGCATCAAACTTCCACAGGACCAAGGGCCTCCCATCTCACTGAAGTCAGACAAGGCCATCCTCTGCTGCCTGTGTATCTGGAGCTATGGATCCCTCCCTGTACACTCCTTGGTTGGTGGTCTAGTTGCTGGGAGCCCTGGGTGGGCTGATATTGTTCTTTCTATGGGATTACAATCCCCCTCAACTCCTCTAGTCCTTCCACCAGCTTCCACATGCTTGGGTTTTGTTGGCTGTTGTAAAGAATAGATAATACTTGTAGATATTGAAAATCTTTTTTGATAAACTCTTGGGCACTTGTCCATTCCAAATATTGTTAGATGTAACTTAACAGGGGCTGCTCTGTGTGTATGTAATGCTAAAGCTGTTTTTCTTTTCTTGTACCAAGATGGTGTTTGCTATAAAATGAGGTGCCAAAGAAAAGTTTCTATTCAATGGCATGAAGTCATTCTAGATTTGAGAACAGGTTTGAACAGATATGGCCATTCCTTTCTTTCTTTTTTTTTTAAAAAACTTTCTGACATTTTCCCCTGTTGCAGTGGCTTGGGGAGGAATTTCAGGATGCTTTGTGGCTATTTTGACCCCTCTGTGGGGAATGACACCAAAGTTCATATTCTTTGTTCTACTCTACTCCTTCTCTATCAACTAATGGCAGATTAGTGACATTTTCCATTAAGGAAGTTTCTGATTATGTGTTAGCTCCCTTCTGTCACTTGAAGTTATTGTCTCCATTGACATAATTAACTGACATGTCATATATCTTATATGAATGTTATCATTTCACAGGAGAGACCTTTTCCCCTACCTTCTGTACTTTGTATCCTTTCAAAGACTAGGAGGAAAAATACTATTTGTACTGATCCAAATAAAGTGAACAGCTGGTCTACAGAGGCTCCCCATAGCTGCCGGCACATTGGAAATCAGGCTGGTGGCACAAATCAGTTGTGCCTGGGTCCTGAGTGGCTAGCCATTGCTCACTGAAGCTGTACACAAGAGTAGCAGAGGAAACACCTCAATCACATGCCGTTTTGGACTCTATATGCAGTTCATGGTTGCCTTTGCCATTCTTTCTGTCTTTGTAACAGAAGAAGATGCACTCTGCCATATCAAGAAGATTGTCACCCACCCCCATTTAGAATTCAGTCCTGAGTTTAATCCGAAGATCAAAGATTATTACTGTGAAGTGCCATTCGATGTGCTAACCGTGAGGATCGGAGCAGAGACTTCAAAGTGTCAGTGCAAAGTGCACCTGCAGGAGCAGGCAGGGCCAAGGTATGGGCTGCGCAGAGCATGTGCTCAGGGACAACTTGGTTTGTCACCAGGAAGCAGATATCTGATCCCACCCTTAAGAATGGTTCAGAAAAGCTGAACCACAGCCCTTCTGGAGAGTATGTTGGTATGAAATCCTTCCTTTTTCAGGCTTTATGTGCTTAGAGAACAAATTCGTTCTCTACCAACCTACAAATCCCCCCCCCCCGTCCCCTTTCACCCTAAGTCAACTTCTCCAGTCCGATCAGCCAGAGGTGAAAATTTGTGGGCATAGTCATGCTAACTTTCCTAGTCTTGCAGGATTTATTTGTTTATTTATTTATTGTGATCTTCTATAGATATTTTTTAAACGGTACCAACTCTTGTGTTTGGAAAACTGAATAGGAATAGAGCCTTATTTACATATGGTGTCTCCAGAGAGGAAGACACAGTTGCATGTTGAAGGGGAAATGTGCTTGGCATCGATGACAGTCCATTCCGTGTAAAGAAAAAAGGATTTGGGCTCGGGGTCTACCTCTGTTAGCAGAGTGCTTGCCTAGCGTGCACAACAGCTTCGGCTCGATGCTCACTTGGAAGTCAGCTCGGAATATAGAAGAGCTGTTAAAAGATAGGAAGAAGTGAGGAAGTGGGGAGGGAAGAAAAGAAAGAAGAAAAACGAAATAAGATACAGAAAAGAGGATTCCTGTCACTCTGGTTTTGGTCCTACTATGGCTCTACCATGTAACTTTAGGCAATTTGATAACAGTTCTTGCTTGCTTGATTTTTTAACTTTACAACTTGCCTTCTAGGCACAATTGCTGGACGTTACTATATCCTGCCTGGAAAAGGTTGCCCTTACTCATTTATTATCCCCGTCTCTCCACCTGCCTTAAACTTCAGTGGAGAGTCCCGCCTAGTCCCTGCCAGACATCCTTGGCCACCCACCTGTATCGGAGGCCCCAGATCCCAGCTCTCACCCCCCCCAACTCCCCAAGACCGCATATGGTTGCTGAGTTCTTTTTCCCCCAAAGCATGTCAGAAAAAATCTCTCCTTCATTATGTCTGCCTTTTCCTCCTGGGACCCAGAAGTCCTGATAACACTTCTTCATAATAATCTCTATGATTATAATAAGGCTATTTATTATTATTATTATTATTATTATTATTATTATTATATGCTGATGTCTAAATTTGTTTGGGCTGAGTAATTGTCTCCATGCATATTAATATATTAATTCTCTCCCTCCCCTCCCACTGCCCACCCTTAGCTTTGCCAACTATCCTCTTGGATTAGGAATGAACAGAATCTCTGTGCTTGTGGTGGACGAGTCTCAAGCAGGGGGTGACGCCCTAACCACGTATAAACTCACCATCTATAGAGAAGACCGCCCGAGTCTGCCCTTCTTCGAGGACTTCACAGCGTGCGGCTTTGTACAAGTGAGTGCATTTTTGCCTTTCATTTGTGTAGAATTGGGACTGATTAGTTAATCCGTGTGAGAAATGCCAAGTGAAGCTGTTACTTGCAGCCTTGTGCGTCTCTCAGCTGTGGTCTCTGCAGCAAAGTCTGCGCCCCGCGCGCACGGGTATCTGCAGCCCCGTGCTCTGTGCTTTCTTTTCAGTGTGGTAGAAATGCTCTGCTCTCACTGGGCTTAGGGAGTTATCATGGTGGCCATTGAAAATTGTCCGGCAGCAGCAGCTAAGGATTCGATTTTACACTGCCCATTTAAGTTTTCTTGTTTTTCTTGGATTTGCCCCTGGATCTCCTTTCAAAGTTTTAAACTGGATCCAGGAGAATTTATTGGAGAGAGAGAGAGAAACTTTCGGAACTTTTTTATAGCAAGGATACTTAAAAAATGAAATTTGCTTGGCATAGATGTATATCTCGTTCATTCCTCAGACCTTAATCACTTCGCCAAACTGTGGCTTCTCCTTTGAGAAGAAACACGTTCCGTTTTCTCTCCTTATTGTTTTAGGAGGAGTGTGACTTTTACCCTCTGCCTCTGCTTTTTGTCAGCGTTCTCTCCCTTTTCCTTAAAGGTCTACAGTACACACGTAACCCTTGATGGTTCCTCAGAGCATGCACATACCCTCAGTACAGATGATGCCAAGGAAATAGGAGTGAGAACTTTGATCACATATCTCCTAATCCATTCAGAAAGTATAATCACAAATATATGATATCCAAAGGGTGGATGTGCTTGCTACCAGCAGCTTTACAATAGAAAAGATTAAGCAGGGATACGACCCACTGCATCTTGGTGGGTGCTAAGAACCCCATGGTTGTTGATAATCTATGGCCAAACACCATAATCTTTCCCTTCCCCATCACATTCACATGCGTCTGTTACCAAGAGCTTACCACTCCATAGGGTTATTCGTTCCTTACACTTATATTTTCTAAGGAAATCCTAAACTTAGGAATTCTTACAGAATCAGAGGGAAACCAAGTGATGCTTTAGAAATCCACATCGATTTTAGTTTAGAAAGACACTGTCCTTCTCTGAGAGGGTCTCTCCCTCCTTAATACCTGTGGATTACATGTAGGTTAAAACCTTTATATTATTATTTTTGATTTATTTCTTTAACTTAAATGTTATTCCATACAATATATTTTGATCATGTTTCCCCTGTCCATTATTTTCTTTATTCGTTCCATTAGAAAAGAAGCCAGACATATAATGGCACACTGTATCTCATTAATATGACATTGAAGAGCAGGTAAAAGTAACTTACGGAAATAGAGCCCAGAACAGTGATTCTCTGGAAGTTGTCAATCCACTAAACGTGAAAGGACACTTTGAGGAAATGTCCTATATCTGAGTGATGACCATTTATATGAACCTGTGATGTATGAACGTAGAAAACTGTGCACTTAAAATGTATATAATATACTGTATGCTACCTATGTAATATAAAAAGTATATATGAAGTGGCTAGACAAATAGGCATATACATTTTACTTTAGGAAAATAAGACAAACATGAAGGAAAGCTTGTATTGTTATCTTCCAAGACACGGTTCACTTCTCAAATACAATACTGATTAGAAATAAGCTAATTATCATGCAATAATTACCTCAGAGGATAGATTTATCTTACTATCGTAACGTGAAAAAAAACTTGAAAATTCTTGTGGGATGAATCACACAGACAATTGCAGGAAAGTATTTCAGTGATTTATGGGTCCTTTCCAGAAGTTCCTAGTTCTGAAAGTTTGTGTGGTCCTTCAGTCAGAACTACATTTTATAACATGGAAAGTGTTTAATAGTATTTTTTTTAGCCTTTCATTTATAAAAACTCTCATGTGTGAGCAGGAAAAGTGTGGCATGAGTAATGTAGCTTACTTCCACTGTTTAGCTAGGCACGAGCTGCTGTGCGAAGGACCGGTCTGCTTCTCACCCTTCCACTTAGATACATTCCACCTTGAAGCCCCTCGATGCTGGTTAGTTCTCTCACTGCCATTACAAAACGTGACAAAAGCTAGTTGGAGAAGAAAGAGCTCACTTTGGCTCACCCTTGGCTGGTCTCTGCCCTCACAGCCAGGAAGAAATGGAGGCAGGAGCATGGGGTGGTTGTTTATATTTCCTTTAGAGTCAGGAATCAGGCCTAAGTGCTCAGCCAGCTTCTGCTTTTACTCGGCACCGGACCCTTGCTGTGGACCGTACCACCCACATTTAAACTGGACCCTCTCCTCTCAGTTCAGCCACTTTGGAAAAAGCCCTCATATATAATGCTTGGGGAATACTTTGCACATAAATCCAACGAATCTAGCAAAATCGACTGCGAAGATTACTGCTTAGTTGCACCAAGGGCTTTCGTTTCAGTGTTGATAACAAACAGGGCACAGGTTTGAAAACAGGAGGGGTCGAGTTTCTAATCACCAATTCTTAGTCACTTGAGAACTTCAGAATCAAACTCAGCAAAGTACACATGTGTCGCAAAACTGAAAATGTTTTGACCTTCCAAACCTTTTCCCCTTTCCTGTTATTTTATTGTTAAGATGAAAGTCCACTACACACTCTTTGCAAATTATCAGCTAGGCTGCTTAATTTGAGCCCCCCAGAATATACATACAAGCCCATGCAGAAAGAAGTTAAACATCAGTCACACTCTCCTTTCTGGTAAAAGGAGAAATTGCAACTTCTCCCTGTATTTCAAATTAGATTTTGGTTTCATGGACTCTATGTTCAGCTTTAAATTAACATCTTAGTCCATTTGTGTTGCTATAACATATTGCCTGCAGCTGGGTAATTTATAAAGAATAGAAGTTTATTTCTCACAATTCTGGAGGCTGAGAAACTCAAGATCAGGTCTTTGGACCTTTAATGCCAAGGCCTTCTGGATAATCTTGTCATAGCAGAGGCCAAAAGGACACACGCTGTTTGCTGTGTTTCACATATCAAGGGGTCAAAGAGCAAGATAAGACCCTCAGCTAGTTTTGCTCCTATGTGTTCCAAAGGCGCTAATCCATTCACAGGCCCAGCTCTTTTATTAGAACTTAGGAACTGCCTTCATGCCATAATCATGTGCTAAAAGGTCCCACCTCATAATCCCACTTCAGGGAAGTTGTTCTAACACAAATGAATTTGGGGGAAGGGTACTTCATCCCATAGCAAACACAGAAAACAACCTACTTTCAAACAAACAAAGCAGAATCATTCAACTTCGATGCTATCAAGCCATTTCATTTCTTTTCTTCCCGTTCCCTTTCCTTCTGGGAGTCAACTATTCACATTATTGTTTCACCAGAAGATTAACAGGGAAGAGAAAGCCGATTTATAAAGCAATCAATTAAAATCCAGTTGCTATGGTATTCTGGTAAATAATAAGATCTTTAAATTATAAGTCTTTTTATTTTATTTTATTTTATTTTATTTATTTTCTTTATTTACATTTCAAATGCTATCCCGAAAGCTCCCTATACACCCCCGCTCCCGTTCCCCTACCCACCCACTCCCACTAC
>NC_034591.1:42195565-42200266 GCF_900095145.1 Mus pahari
CAGTGATGGCCGATTAGGCCATCTTCTGCTACATATGCAGCTAGAGACACAAGCTCAGGGGGTACTGGTTAGTTCATATTGTTGTTCCTCCTACAGGGTTGCAGCCCCCTTCAGTTCCTTGGGTACTTTCTCTAGTTCCTCCATTGGAGACCCTGTGTTCCATCCAATAGCTTTATATGTCTAAGCATTATTAACTATGTACTTGATTATAATAAACTATTTGAAATTATGTAGTATCTTTATTTCAATTATGGTTATGCCAATTTAAAATTGTATATAGTTGCCCCAAAGGGGTTTTAGTCATTGTAGGTAAGAAGAAAAAATTATATATATATTTGACATAAATAATTAGATTGGAACTACTCGATCTCAACCCCAGTGCCATTGTCTTTTGTTCCAGGAAAATAAAAGGAAAGTTATCTAACATTATCATAGACCCTTTTGAAAGTGGTGACAATGTGTGGCCCCCAGACATTGCCAATGTCTTCCATGGTGCAGAATCAGCACCAGTGAAAGGCCACCTATGTAAAGTAAGAACCACTCCTCCTTGTGCAACACGGAATTAACTGAGAGTGGATGGCTTACAGCTATTCCTTAAATGTTCTGTGCTGGAGATTCATTCTTCTCTTTTATCATCCTTACATTTTAATTAATTCTAGATCTGCTCACTATCCAACCATCTTTTCTATTGTAATTACTACCATCACACGTGTGCATTCAATTACAGAAAGCATGTTCTTAATGAAACCTAAAACCATCATGTGACTGGCACACTTAGAGCATTAGTGCATTGAGATTTACCCATCAATATATAAGGCTTTGCTGCTAAGAAGAAAGGTTTAGAAAGTAATAAATAAACTGTTACTGTGCCTGAAAAATGTCATGTTTAGGAAATAGTAAAATATATTTATGTTCTAAGGAAATTGAAATACATGTGGAGAATATTTCTTTTACTACCTGTTTCCAAACCTAATTCTTGACATGGATATCAATAACTATACAGAAGTTTATTTGTGTACATTGTGCCCCCAAAGCACTGTGCTGGGAAAGAGCCATAAATAAGATCCACAAGAAGGCAATAGAGTTACATGGATGTGTTTGCTAGAACCATTTTTATCTTAAAATGTACTATTATACACAAAGGGAAAATCCTGAGGAAAGAGAAAATATTACTTGAAAAGATGTTCAGCATTTATCTATACATTTTATTAACTGACCTCTGGCACGTTATAAAAGGAGAAATTAACCATTTAGATGCTATGTCACTAAGTTCTATGCAAATGCCTCCAGTTCAGTGTTCAGATATGCTTTATCATTCATTTATTCTTTCACCCTCCCAACACCACGAAGAAATACAGTCAAGTGGCTCAAAGATATGTTTGTCTAACATCATAGCAAAAAGTGATAATAGGATAGGGATGCGTTCATCGATAATTATTAATGAAATATCAGTTTCAGCACTCAATTAGTTCACTGAGTGATAACGTCCACTCGTTGTCTCACCTGCTTCTGCTTACCAATTTTCCCACCGTGGCGTGTATTGCACTGTGACTGTGCCATGCTCTCAGCTAGTAATGAGTTCAAAGAGCCAGTCCTGCCCTTTGTTCTGCTCACACACTATGTGCCGGACGGGAGTCAGCAAGCACAAAGAGGCAAGAATGGAAGTCCATATACAGAACTTTCCTTATGTGCCAAGTCATTCCTTAAGCACTTCACCATCCTCTTGTATTTACTTCTAACCCTGGACATGAGTAAATTTAAAAATAAGTCCTCTCCCCTTTGTAGAAAAAAAAAATGTACTGAGAAGCCAAGACTTTAGAAGTGGTTAGAAACCTCGTCCAGGCTTTCTATGTAATCTGTGGCAAAAGTGGGGTTTTGCTACAAATTCTCCTCAACTTACAGTGGGGTTCCATCCTGTTAAGTCTTCCAAGCATTGAAACTACCTTGTCTAAAATTCGATTAGAGGCCAGGAGTATGGCTCAGCAAAAGAACATTTGCTGCCAAGCCTGATGACTTGAGTTTGATCCTCAGGACCACATGGCAGAAGGAGAGAACCAACTGACTCTTGAAAGTTGTCCTCTGATATCCACATGAATATTGTGGCATGTCCTTCTGCCCTTCCCAACATCAAAGACAATAAATATGATAAGTTTTAAAAATTAACTTAGCACACTAATTGCCAAGCACCACAATTTATTATAGTCTCTTTTAGTAGGCTCAAATATTGTCATGCGTCCCAAAAATACTTTGTGCCTTAGGCTTTGTGCCTGATAAAGAATGAATCCTCTTTATCCATTTCATTATGGGGGATTTGTGGTGTCCGAACCCGTTTCATTATTAATGACCCGGGATGTATCAAGGACTCTTGACTAAAGTGCTTAATTGTGCTGGGTTTGCACACTTAAAGCTGTAGACTAAATGAGCTTTTATGGGCTTTCTTCAAAATTCCACATGGTACCAAGGGAAGGCAGGGTAGTATTCTTTCTATAAGCAATGTGTCACCTGGCATTTTGAGTATAGAGGACATCTCAGTAGCCAGGAAGCATTGTCACCTTCCTTCTTTGTGTGGAGTTCAATTTCTTTAAAAGCATGAGACAATGGGCAGGGTCCCCTTTAATTCACAATCTGTTTAGCACTTAAAATAAATCACCACTCTGCATTGGTATAAGAGTGGTGTTACACATTCATCCAATGCATAACTTATGGTCAGACAAATTAGTGTTTAAATAAAGTCTTTTGCTTGCCACATCTGTTTTGTGTGTCTTTCTGAGCCACATCTGCGTCCATGATTAGAAATAAACTCTTCCCTCTGTTAGCACAGTAGAGCCAATGCCACGTGACGGAAGAAAACTGGGTCTTTCTTACTTCTAGTGGCTTGAGTAAGAGACTCTTCCTGGGGACACACATCACATACATCTCTCACCTCCAACAGGGATCCCACAACAGACTGAAGTAATGACGGGGACAAAGTCCAACACAGCGAACTAACAACTTGCTATTGGGGTTTCTAGGGGAATGTGTGAGGGATGACTTACAGGAGCAGGGATGACCCAGAAGCCCATCCTAACAAGGGTGACATCTCGGAAAGCTGAAGCCTGGGAGCTCTCTGCGCAACTTGCAGGTAGCGACACAAGTCCCCACCAATCTCTGGGCACCTCAGAGTCTCCTCCGTTGGCAGTTGTTTATTTATAAGCCGAGGAGGGGTCCTGACTTTCTGCTTTCTGAGAAGACATTTTGTTTTCCTCCTGAGTCTCATAAGTCTTCCCTCCCCTCCTAGAGGGAAGGTGTTCAATCAAATAGCTCTCCTGTACATGACAGTTGCATCCAGAATGAACCTTTCTATTGCCTTTCCTCATGTTACTTGAAAGGTCTGCTTCGACAGTCTTAAGAACGTGTGCTTTGATTTCTAAGCTGGACAGGGAAATAGAAAAGAGGAGGGGGGGCTCTTTTTGTTGTTGTTTAGATCTTTAAAAAAAAAAAACCACTCTGAAGAAACTGGATTTCAAATACGACATTTGAAACTTTGAGGGATACCATAGCTAAAAGAGAAGTATATGAAGGGGGTCTCTCTAATAGTTTCAGATCCCAGCGTCCACTCTGTGCCAGTTTTAATATCTCCGAAGGGTCCCAGAGCTTTTCTCTAATATTTTCCACATCCTTCCCTGTTTCTCAAGTCCAGAGGAACTCTGCCAAATGTTTTCACCAGGAAAGAGACCAAACCAACTGTAGAACATGACTTACTGGAAAAAGACATGGTAAGCCACATGGGTTGGCTTTCTGTAGGACCAGGGAAAGCAAAGGATGTCTCTCGTCCTTGGCACTGTCACAAACTCACGAGGCAGGCCCTTAAGTCCCTGAGGAAATTTTGAACCTCCAACACAACAAATGACATTCATGACCAACATACCAGTGGTATGTTACTTCAGAATTAGAAAAACTCCCAGGTAAATGTATTTGACTTAAAAATTCAAAATCTAGAGCAGAATAGTGACAGATACAAGAAGGGCAATACCATCCCTTATGTAAATATATGCTATTAACATTCAGTTTATTGAGTGTCTACTTTTTTTTCGGGAAGCTTACTAATTACATATGATTGTTTCATTTCTGACTCTAATATAAAAATATTATCTATGCTACAACATAGTGTTTTGGAATCATGTGTGGCCCTTCAATGATACTATGTTTTTTTTTTACTCAACATAATACTTGTTACAGAGACAATCATCTGTATGGAGACACACCTCTATTGCTTCCTCTCATAGACTCACAAAGCGTTTATGAGCTGTAGGTGATGGTGTTCCAAAAGCACACAGTAATTTATCATCCATCCTTGGGACCTTTTATGTTGTCATTAGTGAGAGATATTGATGAGCTTTCTTTCAGCAGACTATAATGATTCAATTTTTGTTCAAAGAAAGCGTGGCCAATGTTTTAGTTAGGTAATGCCAAGAAATAAATTTTCCACATGCATTTAATGGTGCCATTTCCTACCATAGTTGTGTGTTGATGGAGCAAGAGTAAAGAATGGAGTCTATTTTGCAGATGGCTACAGTAATCATTAAACTGGTTTCGCTTATGTCCGGAGAAGACAGAATCAGGGTACTTTATACTGAAAATTTTTCCTTCCTTCCTCCCTCCCTTCCTTCCTTTGTTTTTCCCTTCCCCTCCCTCCCTCCCTCCCTCCCTCCCTCCCTCCCT
>NC_034591.1:42200676-42237564 GCF_900095145.1 Mus pahari
CTCTCTCAATCTCTCTCTCTCTCTCTCTCTCTCTCTCTCTCTCTCTGTGTGTGTGTGTGTGTGTGTGTGTGTGTGTGTGTGTGTGACAACTTTGTGGAGTCATTTTGTTCCTTCAACCATATTAGTCCTGGGGAATCAAACTCAGGCTCAGTGGCAAACACTTCCATGCTCTAGGTCAGCAGTTCTCGGCTTACATGCCACGACCCTTTCACATGGGTCATATACCAAATATCCTGCATATCAGATATTTACATTACAATTTATTACAGTAGAAAAATCACAGTTATGAGGCAGCAACAATTTTGTAGTTGGGGGTCGCCACAACATGAGGAGCTGTGTTAAAGGGTCTCAGCATTAGGAAAGCTGAGAATGATGGCTCTCGGCCATCTTGCTGGCCTTATAAAAGACTATTTTAAATCAATGGGATATAACGCACCCAACACGTGCTCTTAACACCATGGAAAGATCATGGGATAGATAGTGTTGGGGAAGGGACATATCAAGGAGGCTGGTACCCAGTATCATAGACGATAGCCTCGATTGGATGAAAGCATTTGTTGGAAGAAATGGATCGGAGAGCTTGACCCTAGAGGTAGGACTAATCAGGATTCTGAAGTCAAAACGGCTGTTTGGCATTCCGATGTCTCTCTAGGCTTCCTTGTTAGGGGGGTGGTTGACAAGCAACGCTTTGCCTTGTGTCCAAAGAAGCCTTAGTAACTTATTCAGTGTTCACCCTGTTTACCAGCGGTCTTTGTTCATCTGTGGCAGGGAAGGAAGAAACATGCAGGCGCAACTGTCAAGCCTCCGGGGAGTTTGTAGTTCCCTGCCTTACAGGGAAAAGCAACTGAAGCCAGACTTGGTCCTGGGCTTGCTGGGCCAGCTCTATAGCCTAGTGCAGAAAGTCATTCTAGTCTGACAAGATGATGACATATTACAAACTGCAAAACTGCTTCCCTTAACTAAAAAGAGTCCCTGCCTTTTAATTTAACGTTTATTTAACAAATTCCTATAGTTATAGAATGAATTCCAGTCATTTTTACTCTACCCCATAACCTTCACCAATCTCTTTCCCTTTGGAACCCCTGTTTTCAACAAGGCCCCTCCACTCTCATGTATTATTTTTGCGTGTGATTCATTGGAATTTCTTGCCCATGTATAGATGGAAGGCTATTTACTATATCGAGGACAGCTTACCGATGGCTGTAGTACAGACTGATCAAATGATATCCCTTCTCCCAACAACTGTCAATTGTCAACAGTCCCTCTGTGAGGAGTGGGACCTTGTGGCCCTTCCCACATGCATAATGAAATGTTTGTGGACCCAATGTCATGCAGTAGGTTCTATGCAGATAACCACAGCTGCAGTAAGTTCCTGGGTACAACAGCTGTGCCATGTCTACAAGAAAAATCTTTTCACTATGCATTTCTTCAGCCTCTGGCTCTTGCATTCTTTCTGTGTCCTGTTCAGAGATGTTACCTGAGCCTTGAAGCAGGTAATATCACTTTTGCATTTAGGGCTGAGCAGTCCACAATCATGAATTCTTTGCACTTTGGCAGATATAGGTTTCTGCACGAACCCCTGCCTGCTGCAGTAAGAAATTCCTCTGAGTGCACCACTAATCTGTGGAGATAGATATGAGATTGAGAGGACCATTTGATAAGGTGAATTTAGCAAAATAATAGCAATATATTCCAGACTGGGGCCTATGATCTCCTCAGCCATGAGGCTCTTTGACCAAGCTCACAGGAAAAAAAAAAAAAAAAAATGGAAGCCATGCTTTCTTTCTCACCGAGCAAGTAACAAATCCAATTAACAAGTGGCTGGTACCCAATGTAACACTCCACTCAGGGAACCTCTGTACTAGCGAGCAGATGTGCTGGATATCCCATGCCCCTATTTTGAAGAATTAGTGAGAATAATTTGATATCAAAATATAAAAAACTATACAATTTTTATAAGAGGAATGCAATATAGTTTGAAGAGTTATAAATTAGGACTTGCAAAAATCATCCTGGGATGCTATCTCCCAGAATGAGACCTACCTCAGTAATTGCAGACACTTAGTAGGCAATCAATCAATCAATCAATAATTTCAGGCCATGGAGTCAACACATGACATGTAATTGCTGTAGTAATTTCTAGTGCTGTGTATGGCCTTCATTTTTGTTAGAAGCTAAGTAAAGATATTTTTCTGTGTCAAAACTGGCAACAAATTAAAAACAAATGATTCGTGCAAAGTCCCTAAAATAGCCTGTCCTGCCTGGGACCTTGGCATCGTCTCTCCCATGCTAAGTCCATCTGTGATCACAAAGACTCCTTGGCCTGGCATGCTGCCCTCATTGCCAACTGGCCACATGAACAGCCTCTCAGCCCCTTTCTTAGCCAGAGCACAAATATTAGATGAATTTCCTTTGAACTTCACTCCCTCTTGGCTCTTAATACAGTCTAACTGCTTAGAAGAAACAGGTTGTGGGAGCTACAGAATCCCTTATTAATCATCTCTTTCCTTCTTTCTTTCTGTCTTGAGAACCAAATATGGAAAGAATTTTTGCATTTCTCTAAGGTACTTGACATGCTTATGATTAAAGAATTTGTCCTACTTCTTAAAGATTTAATTAGGTTTTTGCCACAATGTTGTCTAAAAGGGACACTAAAGCTTTTTGTCCAAAAATGATAGTATTGCTAACCATGAGACATAGGCATTTTCTCTGTGATGCAATGTGAAGGAACTTATTTCTTCAGATTCCTTCACATGTAACTTGATCATCCAATCCCTATGTAAATAACTCAGTACTCAATCTAATAAAATGATCTGTATTTCGTGCTATGAGGAAGCATTCTAGAATGTTATATTCTTTTTAACACCATTATCCAGTTGGAACATTTTAAACCATAATGATAATAATTTCCAGCTGTCTCAAATCCTAAAAGTAAAGTGCCACCCCCCAAATATATTTTGTTACTGAGACATGTGTAAACAATTATGACTATCCAAATCATACTGGTATTGGTTTTCAAACGTTCTCCAAACTGGAGGGGAAAACTGCCTCTAATGAATATGTTGATAAATACATCTGACTTCAAAAGTTGCTTTTCTGATCCACAGAATACAGATTTTGCTTTTTATTGGGTATAATAAAAATGGCATAAATTCTAAATTTCACATTCAAAAGAGAAAAAGGCATGTGTGCAGTTTATCCTTGTGATTTAGAAATTTCGGATTTTCCAAGAATTTTGGGGAAGGGGAATTTGCAAGTGGAAGGACAGCCATTCATTTTCAATGAAATTCCAATTTGGGAGAAATCAAAGAGGAAATCAAAGAGGAATGAAAGTTCTCTGTGTCTCGGTCTGTTAGTTTTTCTATTTTAAAAAATAGAAATGCATAGATTCACATCTGCCAAGATGTATAAACCTTAAAATGCTTTCTTTAAGCTTTATTTCTTTAGCAGCCCTGCCTTTTATTTTTAGTGAAATACCCCAGCAGACTCATCCAAATTCTGAATCCACATGAATTCTTTGTTATTTGTTGGCTGGGTGTGGTTCAAGGTGATAAGATAATGGTAGGTGCATTTGCTTTAGCACCAGAGGAAACAAACACAACTAACACTGAGCCTTGCCCCACACCATTCCTGTCTGTATTCCACATCTGCCTCTAGTATACGCATATGAGCACATATTAATCAGTCTTACCTACTTATTATAACTTCTAGAATTAGATTTTTTTTTAAGTTAAATTATATGGACCAATTCAAATCCATTCTATTTTCAAGTTATTTGATGTAGGTCATCTGAATTAGAAGAGTTTTTGTTGTTGTTGTTGTTGTTGTTGTTGTTGTTGCTATTGTTGTTTTCGTTGACTCAGGAGCCTGTAGAAAGCAAAGGAAAATTGGTTCTGAGAACAGGCTTATCAGGGACACAACACATGAGGAGAAACACCTAAGACTCTAATATGCATGTGCGAGAGAAGTTGACTGAGACCTCAATGTCCCAAACTCCACCCCGCAACTACATCAAGTATAGACAATGAGCTAGACCAATAGTGATGGGCCTGGGAGAGACTCACCTCCCCCTTCCCCCTTTCCAAACACAGATAAAAGGGGAGGGGAAACTTAGAGAAAACAAATGAGAACAGACTGGTGTGGTCCTCTTCAAACCTTGAGTGCTGACTTTTCTTTTACTGGGCATCAATTCATCCCAGACTCCACAGTTTAACAGACTTCATTTACTAGTTCAAAGTCTCCTAACTCAGAAGCACAAGGACAATTTGGTCAACTTCTCAGCTTTTTTAAAAAAAAAACTGATATCAAGATGTTGACTGGACTGAATTATCGAGGTCCTGAAGAAGCAGTCATTCCCCAGCTCACCCAAGTTGGAGACTGAATTCAGTCCCTCCAAGCTGTGTGACTGAGGTCCCTGTGTCACTCCTAATTGTCAGCCAAGGGCTACTCACGGCTGCTGCAAGCTGTCCCACATCTTTGTCACGTTGTCCCACCATCTCTCTTTTTTTTTCTTTTTTCTTTTAATTTTTATTAGATATTTTCTTCATTTATATTCCAAATGCTATCCCGAACTGCTTGTGGACGTTGTACATCGTGGTGCGGAGCCTAGTGCGCACCACGATGTACAACGTCCACAAGCAGGACCAAGGGGCCTCTCTTCCCAATGATGGTCGACTAGGCCATCTTCTACTACGTATGCAGCTAGAGACATGAGCTCTGGGGGTACTGGTTAGTTCATATTGTTGTTCCACCTATAGGGTTGCAGCCCCCTTCAGCTCCTTGGGTACTTTCTCTAGCTCCTCCATTGGGGGCCCTGTGTTCCATCCTATAGATGACTGTGAGCATCCACTTCTGTATTTGCCAGGCACTGGCATGGCCTCACAAGAGACAGCTATATCAAGGTCCTTTCAGCAAAATCTTGCTGGCATATGCAATAGTGTCTGTGTTTAGTGGCTGATTATGAGATGGACCCCTGGGTGGGTCCCACCATCTCTTAAGCTGGTAGTGAATATTAACAGGTAGGATCCCTCTCGTGTTTGTCTCTTCATCTTCCCCATCTCTGAGCTCAGATTTAAGGTAAGCAGAATCGGGAGTTTGACTACACTTTTTGAATTCTACATTAATACCCTAACTATGTAGGTTTGATTTACTACAGGGAAAAGTATACCCATTCTACTAAATGTGACATATGTCTCTCCCCACCATAAGCTATGGAGCAACAATGCTACTTACCTAAGGAGGGCTATAGATCCAACATAGGATGAAAGTAAGCTGATTTTAGTAAGTGGTAATGACTAAAGAATTGTGGTATAAAACTTTCATAGCGCTAAAAAAAGCCAAGCTCATTAAGAAAGAGGATGGGTTGGTACGTGAAATCTTACAGAAACAGTTACTGGAGAAACAAAATTCCTTTTCTCCAACCTCAGTTAGTACTGGGATAACCTCACATAACAGACAATCTATCCTAAGGAGTTCCTATGTGCCAAATATTATTCTTTGTCACTTTCATACATACGATAACGTGTGAGGGCATGATCATCAATAGCAAACATGTGTAAGGCCAGATCTGTCTGGTGCCAAGGCTTGAAGCATTGACTGTTAGACAAAAGACTGATCTTTAAGTGCTGTGGAACTTTTCCTCATGATGCCAAGTGAGGAAACACATGTAGCCACACACCAAAATGTTTACCAAAGCTGTGGGTGTCCTCATCATCCAGTCATGTTCTACCCCAAATAATTTTTCATTAGCTGTCATGTATAATGTATGTGTATTAACTCCTCTTCCTCCCAAAGTTTTCAGATTCTTCATAAATTGAAAGGCCTACAGCAGGTCTGGCTAACTCGAAAAAGCTGCAAACACAAATCCATTCAGAGGTGGATTAGTGTGAATGACAGAATCAGGCCGATTTGGGGGCAAGTGTGTGCAAAGCACTGTTGCAAAAGAAGTGCCTATCTTGTTAAGAGTGAACGTACCTAGCCCATTCTGGACCACTGTCGCCATTTCTGGAATGCTGGCTTGGTGGTGTCAGATCTGATTCTTCGGGGGAAACCAAAGAGTTGGATTTTAATGGAAGTTCTCACCAGGATTATATGTTGGTAGCTAAGCCTTAAAAAAGGAACACTCCACATGGCAAACAAACAAAGAAATAAAATTCTAAGATCAGAGTCCACCCAGAGGCCACTAGTTTGTGTCTTTTGATGTTCTCCAACCCACTCACATTAATAATAATAATCTAAATCTCTGTGTGTGGAGAGGAATGGAAGTTGAGAAAAGAGGCAATGGTTTATACCGCTAATGTTGAGTCCAATTGAAATTGGCTTCCAAGATGAAGGGTTTACTAACCGTGTGACTGGAAAAGTTGAGAGCTATTTGTATAGTCATGTGCTTAAATGGTGTCACCTGTGTCCTTTTCACCTCACTACTGTGCTTTCTAGTTGTCTCCCACCCTCACATTTTATAGAGGAGCCGTTGGGCAGATGTATGTCCTATTTCTCTGTGTACGGCTGTGGCCGTACGAGACTTCGGGATCTACCACATTCCCAGATGTTCTTATAAAATCTGCATGCAACTCATTATCTATGATTGGATTTAGTGCATGCTGTTGTTTGATTCAAGCCAATGCAGTCCCGTCCTGGAGGCTGTGAGAAGTTAATCTCTCACAAATGCTATGGCTGACTATGAACAAGAATCAACTGCACAAATACAAGCAAATAGCAATGAAAACAGAGGGATGGTGACAAGAAAAAAAGAACAGACCGGAGTCCATGTAGGGGACACCTTTTCCAGTCCTAGGACTTTCCGTCCAAAAATTCATAATGAAAGTCATACCTCCAGTCCCTTCTTTTAATGGCTCCATCCATTTCTTTCTACTGACTGTGGATCACCTTCACTTAAGAAACACACCTTCAACTCTCATTAGCTTTTCTGTCAGACTTATTATTTGACCCTCATTCCCTGCTGCCTAAAGCCTTCCATTATGCTTACTTTATTAGCCAAAGTTCTTGAGCACAGGGAATAAAAACCAATTCTGGCTAAGCCAAGCAGAAGGGCAAACTCAGAGCATGCCAGATAACTCACAGGATCCGGGCTGTTGACGGAAAGGTGAAAGAACTTGGAAATAGAATTAAAGTGAGTAAGAGGATTAATTATGTCACATCACGGAGCCACATACTCTAGATGCCGCTGCCTACAGTAACCCTGGACACAATCCTTTTGCCAGACCCCAAAGGCTGATGCTTCTGCCTCTGCACCTGGGCATAGAGCTGTGACTGAATTCTAATCTGCTCCTTCAAACAATGTGTCACTGCTACAAATTAAAAATGTTGAGATAAGACATCCAGTTGGCTAAGTTTAGGTCCCATGTCCTTGCACAAGGTACTAGACAGAGGGAGCAGAAATTTCTGATTTTATAGGAGAGAATTCCTTTAAGCCAAGAATGGATTGAATAATGGACAGTAACAACAAATGTTCTTAATCCTTCGAGAATAATTAAGTCACCCAAAAGAAGACAGCTACCACTTCAGCATAAACAAATCCATCCTCATTCCTAAAGCTCCCCCAAGAAAGAATGAGCAGCTACCTTGATTCCTTTGAAGTGTGGAAAACATACAATAATTGACCACTGTGGCAATATTAGAGAACTCACCCATTGCAGGGTTAATGGGACCAAACAACATCTGGAATCTCATTTAAGTTTTCAAGCACAAACTTTAAATACATGAAAAGCTGGAGTGTGCTCCTGGTCCAAATTCTCTTCCCTTCATTGTTTGGATGTTTATAAGCGCCCAGGATTCACAAAGGCTCATAATATCCGAGTCTGATTCAAAGGTCCAGTCAAACCCTATGAGCAAGTCCCTTTACAGGTACTGCAAGGTCTACTCACTCCTGGTCACCTAGCCTGAGACTTAAAGGGGCTGACTGCCACAAAGGATCTGAAGGTTACATCCACAGTTGGCCACCCAGCTTCTCTCTAGCATCCCATGGGGTTCACAACTTAAAAACGTCTAAGTTTCTAAGTGTTTCTGACTGGTTATGTACATTGGAGATGTTTAGGAATCCTTCCCTCTAAAGCACAGGGCCATTGGGCCAGGGCTGCCCCTTCTGTCATTAGCCGACTTCACTTTCTTTCTTCTTTGTCTGGTTTTCTTTATGCTATCGATTCTCAACTTTGAACATCCGTCGATATCTCTGGAGACTGCTTGAAACTAATCATTGACCAACATCATGTGCTGGCTCAGTAAGACCTTGGGAAGAGCCCAATTTGTAAAATGTTTCCAGAGTCTGCTGCCCTACATCATATGTACATGTATACAGACATATACAAATATACATCATATACATTTACAGATCACCTATATAGAAACACTCTATGCAATATATACACATATAAATGATGTAGGGCAATTATAGAGCTAGAGAAAATATATACATATATGTATATACATATATATATATATATATATACATGTATATATATATACATACACAAACACACACACACACACACATATATATATACATATATACACACATACACACACACACACACACACACACACATCATGTGCTTTAGGTTCATGCCGTTCACGTGTATTTCTCATAGAAAGCAGTTCTGTGCTCCACTTATCGGGATGTTAGGAAATGCTATTTCTTAGCCCCTCATAAATACCCCATTTTTACTTGTGAAAAGCTTAATTTTTTGTTACTAACATCAGGCAAATACTCTTTTTCAGAAAGCAAAATCCTCCTGTTATAGCTAGGCTTTGCAGCAACCTGAAAGTCCAGAACACTAACAAGCCTTGGTCCTGGCTCAGCCCTGCCGAGAAGTGATGTCACCTTTTGAATGTGGAACCTAATGAGAGGCTTAAGCATATTTGGGACATGCCCTTGGAGGGGATTGTGACTCTAGTCTTTCCTTTTCTCTGTCATCCCTTTGCTATGTGTTGAGCAATTTTGTTCTGCCATGTGTGCCAGCTGGGCAAGACAGTTGTATGTCCAAAGTAACAGGGCCAACCAAGCACTAACTGAAATCTCCAAAGCTATGAAGCTCTCAGCCAAAATATACCTTTCATCTTTATAAGTTGATTACCTTAGGTACTTGCTATAGAAATAGAAAAGTAGCACAACCTTAGCTGTGTCTTACCATAATTTATGGTAATATGGTAAGACATAAATCATAATTTGACTATGAACCTTATATTGACTACTTTTGTACTATAATATTGTATTATAATGCACTGTGTTCCTATTCAATATGTATCTCAAAATTGTCCTGATTTTTCAATGTGATGCTAGACAATAAAGATATTCTTCAGTTTTTTTCTTGACATCTTTAAAACTTTCAAGGACCTCCATAATTTGCATATCCAAAATGTCACATTAACTTAAGTATTCAAGTGATTGTTTCTATGACATGAATTACTATTTCAGCTTTATTTGCTTTTATCAAGTACAATTCAAATATATTAAAACAGAAAAATGGAACAAAAGCAAAGATGAAAAGTTCACCAAACATCACACCCATGACATGCCACCCACCCAGTGTGTTGGATTTAAAATTATTATTAAAGCATTCAGTAGCAGGATTTCTCGATATTGTTTGTTTATATCTGATTTTGTAAATGTTCTTTTAAGGAGAAACTGCACTGTGTTTCGTCAGACATTGAAGGTTAAAATTTTCTGAGGCTGAAGAGATGTTAACTATGCTTAACAGCTCTTGCAGAGGACTCGGGTTCTATTCCTGCTGACCACTGCCTGTAACGCCAGCTACAGGAGATCCTGCACCATCTTTGACCTCACATGTGGTCACATACATACACTTAGCCACACAAACATACACATAATTATTTTTTTCCATCAGGCAGTAGCAGCACATGCTTTTAATACCAGGACTTGAGAGGCAGGGGTAGGCGAATCTCTGATTTGAGGACAGCCTAGAGTACAGAATGAGTTCCAGGGTAGCCAAGGCTACACAGAGAGATCTTGTCTCAAAAAACGAAACAAACCAACTAACCAACCAAACAAACAAAAACCCCCAAAACAAAAACAAAAGAAGAAAGAGGAAGGGGAGGGGGGAGGAGGGGAGAAAAACAAAATTGGTTAGTACTGAAAATAAAATAACTGTTTGAGGGTATAAATACTTTCAAACCATCTTTGTTCCCTTCTCCTAGTATTTAATCATGACAGAATGACGCAGTGTTAGTGAGCACGTGACTACTCTGAGTGTTCTTAAGAACAGGGTTTCCCTGGACGTCATTCTGACTCTGACCCTTGGAGTTTCTCCCAGTGGCCCATGTCAGTTTTCGATGTGTTCTAAACTGGTTTCTACTTTTTCCTTACTTCCCCTTCTTTTCCCTCCTTCTTTTCCCTCCTTCTTTCCCCTTTTCCTTTCTTTATTGTGTATGGGAGTTAGTTAAACTATTATAATTCAGAAAAATCTTTTAATATTTTAAAAGTAGAATTTGTGATAGTCCACAATTTTCTTGATTCTGACTTTTATGTATATCTTTCCTATGCCATTGGGTTGCTAGGTCTCTGTGTCAAACCAAAATATGATTTCATATTTCTGTGGTTTTTATAAACTTCATGCTATTGACAGCTATCCAAGATTTTGGAAATAGTATAATAAATGTGGCTATTTTGACAATCAACCTCTCTCTTACTGAGTGAGTTCAGTATATTTGATTCTGCTCATTTTAGAAGGCTAATTTGAGTAAACACAATTTGCTTACAAGTTCTATCTGGGCCAAATAGATCAAATTGTTTTTAAGAAAAACAGCTATCACATTCCCTCAAAGGCTATATTTTAAAAAATACTGTCTAAGATATGTATGTACATATAGACACATATATGCACATATTAAACATACACATACACACATGGACTGAATGTGTCATCACGAGGCCTGGATTTGGGTGCCAGTGCTGTCACTTTTCATCTTAGTGACATTGAACACACCATTTAACTTCTCAGAAAATTGCCATGACATGCAAGATAGAGATGAGAAGTGGTTCCAACCTATTTCACTGGCTCGTTATTAAAAGATAAAATGAAGCTTTACACAAAAGCCCCATATAAATGAGATGTTGTGCCAATGGGAGGTATTTCAGTCACCTACATATTAGGTATATTGATTAACTTTGAATGGTTTCAGTTCATTCCTGTGCAGGGTTTTAGCTTTAATTACAGACTAACACCCTGCTGTATCAGAATCAGGAGAAAGGCTTTTGTTTTCTTTGTTAAGAAAGAGAAACCATATATGCAACCAGACTGCAAAAGGTGGACTTGGACAAGCACCTCTGGACAATATCCTCTCTGTCCTTACCAAAGGTTGTTTGTTTGTTTTTTAAGACGTGAAGTTATTTAAGTTCCTTTGTCAGGATAATCCCATGGTTTTCATTTCTTCTAAATATGAGGATCTAGAAACAGTTGAAAATAAGCAATTGGCAATGGAGTTTTGCTGGCTCTTGCTAGAAATCAATGCAGAAGAGAATTCTATAACATGAAAATCCCTAAGTCTTAGCAGGCCCTGAGCATCAGTGACAACTGTCGGGCGGAGGACTGTGAACTACAAGTGGAGTCAGATAATTCCCAGAGATAAAAAGCTAGCATCTCGCATTTGAGTGGCAGCCACATTTGACTTTCAAGTCCTTTAGGGACAGACTCAATGAGAGAAAAAAGTTCATGCAGCTGTCTTTGGTGACCAGTCATGGGGAGCCAGCCTCTCCCCTTTCCTACAGCAAGGGAAGGGAGCCATGCTGAGAGAGACACGGGGCCTGCTGATTAACAGTGAATGCTGGAGAAGGGAGTCTCTAAGTCTGTCTACCCCATCAGTCCTACAAATGTAATTTAGCTGATTATTGCTGTGCCCATTAAATCTTGTGACCTATTGCAATCTGTTTGAAGTCGGCCTGCTTACACTTGGGAAGAAAAGAAGGATTAACTCAGAGTTCATGACATCAGAGTGCAAGCAGGAAGATGGAAAAACTAGAGGAGGAGGAGGAGCCTTCCTCCATCCCTGTCAGAATGGGAAGGACCAAGAGGAGCTAGCCATAGAGGCCAATTTTTTTTTTAATGGAAATGGGGGTTTCCTCAGGAATACAATCTACATAGAAAAAGGGCACCCTCCACTTTCAGTGTTTAACTGAAAGAGTCACATTCTCAGCAGATGGGAATTCACATTTAGAATTGTGAGATTACTAAAAGGGATCCCAATATAAAGTCAGCTGGGAACCCAATGAAGGGAACAGAGGTGTGGTCTGTGATTCCGTTACAGTTGGAAGAAGGAAAAAAAAAAGATAGCTTCATGTTTGCATCTGGAATAAAAGCTAACAGTTAAGTGTGGATTGTAAGGTATCAAAGAACTTGTTAGAACCCCTCAGTTTCAACTCACTTTCAAGAGTCTAGTGCTCTTAAACTCGCAAGAGCTAAGTAAGATGAGGTCCTGAACTCCATGCTTGGCTCAGCATCTCTCCATGGGCAGAATATTTTGTTACCAAGACATACACCTAATGACAAGGCTGCCCTTCTGTTCTTTTTTGACAACCCGGGGGATAGCTTGTCAGCGGACCTCTTCACCTTTCTCTTAAATAAAATTAAAATGATTTCTATTTCATAATAATTCTTAAGACAAAAACCTTAGTATGTCAAAATTAGTCCCGAGATTCAAAAGATCAGACTAGGTATTACATTAAATTTCATCCTATGAGCTAATGAATAAGCTTTGAAGCTCATCACCCTTGTCACTTAGGGGCTGACAGATCTTCTGACGTGTATTCAACAATGAGAAATTTCAATATTGCCAATCAATAAATGATTGATCTAATTCAGGCTGTGTATCTGGGCAAGAGCCTGACTCAGACTAGAATTTATCTTCACTATGTCCAGATAACAGTACTGAAATGTGATTCCTGTCAGGCACTGATGCATTAATTTTGAACTAATATCCGAGGTAAATTCAATTTTTCATGCTAAAGGACTATGTTTGGAAGCATTTTTCCCCTAAGTGTGGATGGCTCTGCCAAGTAAATGTCTATGGGAGGAAACTAGTTCTTCCTCTGCTATCCCTGTTGTTCATTTCACACTGGTCACATCTCGGACACCCTTGTGTCCATGCATGTCTCTCTACATGTTTCTACTTCACAACTGGTGAACCGTGGACATGGTGGATGTTTGCTAAGTGCATGTGTAAGTGATGGGCAACTGTCTGCCTGTATTACCCAAGGGATCTCTACACTCAGTAGCACCGCACTCAGCAGAAAACCTATTATTTTTCTAAAAATGCGTTTAAGTTGTATCTGTGTGCATATGTGTAGTATATGTATATGTGCACAGCTTAGATGTAGTGAGGAGCTTTACAGAGTTTAGAGAAGCAGTGAGAATAGCCAACCTAGCAGGCATTAGCAACTCTAGAGTTTTCTGTTCATTTGAAGCTGGACCTTAGTGGGCTCAAAACACCTTTGAGAAAGACCTGTCAGATTCTACCTCTAACACTACCATACACATGCATGTGCACGTGCATGCGCATGCGCGTGAGCGCACACACAGGGAAGAAGGGAAAGTAGAGTGAAAAATCTGGGTTCTGCCGTACTTGAAATTTTCCCTGAGAGCCGGTGTGCTGTATCTGTCCCCAAGACAGACAGATGATTCCTGGAATTCATAACCAAGAGGAAAAACAGGAAGGGCGAGCATTGCTCCTGAGGGTCACACAGAGATGTCCTTTATCTAGATCCTTCTATCAGCACAATCACACAGCTGTTTGGGAATCAATAGCAGAGGAGACCTCTCTCCCTTGCTTTCACAGCCTCTGAGGAAGCAGGGGAGGGGCAGCTGGAGCCAGTACCTGGTGGGCGAGCACAGAAGCAGCTGGGTGGAGCGAAGAAAAGATGGCACCCAAAGCAACCCCAACAAGCGTCCCAGGCCCCCTCACTCAGGGCAAACACATCCAATCACATCTAAAAGATTCATCCAGGAAGAGGAGAAATTTAATCAGGAGTTCATTTCTTTTCAGAAAAAGAAAATTATATTCTTGCACATAAAGCCTGTGACCATCTGTGAAGCTCGCAGCAATTATGCTAATATTGACTTGAGCTTCTCTGGGCTATGGAAATAACCATTAACTTGGGGTGATAATATGGCAGCAGAGAGACACTTCTGGGTCAGAAGGATTCCCGAGTGAATTCTGGAAGGTGTGTGTGAGGAGGCAGTTGTGGAGATGGGTGGACAGGGCTGTACCAGGTGTTTCAGCCTGCACCAAAATAGCAAGGTATAGAAGCATGTTGATGGTAAGGGTCACGGGAAGAACAGTGATCCAAGGATTTGCATGTAGATAGCTGGGGTTGGAGATGGCCACATTAAATACACAGACAGCCTGCAGTTCACCATCAAATTTTTTTTAAAAAAATTGAATTAGTTCCCTTTAACTGGCATAGAAAAACAATGAGTATACTTATGGCTTTTTGCATACTCACAGGCTTCTTCTCTTCTGGAGTCCCTCCTGCTGGTCCCCTCCTCTCTCCTCTGTTCTTCCTCCTGATTTTATGTCACATACATTCTATTTTTCTATCCTTAAGACATCTTTTCCCTTCTCACAGTCTCCTTTATAGTCTCATTACCTATATTCTCTTACACACACACACACACACACACACACACACACACACACACACTAAACACATACCTATAAAAATTAATTCATAGGAACTTACATTGAGGAAAAACCATAACATTTGCCCTTCTGAGTTCAGGAAATTCCACTTTAGGTAATAGTCTCCAGGTCCATTCACTTCTCAGAGAACATCGTGATTTCATTTTCTTCATAGCTGAGTAAATTCCCTTAGGAGCTAGGGGAGCTCATCCAATAAACTATCTGCTGCACAAGCATGAGGCCCTGTGTTCGGATCCTCAGCTCTCGTGGAGAAAGTGATCAGGGTGGTGCCATCTGTGGCCCCAGTGACTGCTGGGAGAGGTGGGTTGAGCCAAGTGGATCCCTGCAGCTCCTTGGCCTGTCAGCCTAGCTGCACTGATGAGTTTCAGGTTCTCTGAAAGACTTTGTCTTAGCCTAAGGGGGCCTAATATCTGGTGATAAAAGTTTCAAACAGGCTTGGTAGAGTATGCCACAGCGTCTCGGGACTCCTGCTTAGTACAGAAGTAGCTGGTAACAATGCATGTGAGTGGGCATGAATATATCCCAACAAAATGTAATTTACAAAATGTCAAGTGGAGAGCAATTCAAAGGATGCTAGACATTGGCCTCTCACCCTACTAACGTTTGCATAGAGTCACACATTCACACATACGTATGCATAACACGTACCACACCAAAAGGTAGGAAATTTTTAAATAAACTCTCCTTTGTATCTGTACCACATTTTCCTTATCCACTCAAACATTTGAAGTTTTAAAGTACTAGTTAGTAAGCCATATAGCAGACCTGCCAGGAACTCACTGAAATCCGTAGGAAGTGAAAGCTAGGGTTGTAGATGTGTTTGTCATGATACCAAAGTGAATACTGAGCCTGTAAACTATATGAGGAGACAATGAAGGACACGAGTCCAAGGAGAGGACCTTGGGAAAGCTCTGTATTTAAGGGGTAGGAAGGAGCAAGCCGTATGAAGACAAAGTACAGCAGCATGGAGGAGAAGCAAGGGGTGCCAGGCTTTGGAAGCCCAAAGGAAAATCCCATCAAGAAGGAGTGTTAGTGAAAGTAAACATCGGAGAGGTATACATAGAAAGGGCAAGAGTAAAACCATGAGCTGACCTCTTACCCTGTTCAGTTAGGAGAGTGGAGACCTTCAAGTGAGCTATTTCACTGTGATGATTGGAACAGAAGGAAGGTGGCAAAATTAAGAAAGAATGGTGAAAAGAGCTGATAGCTGTGTGTATAGCTCTTAATTATATCAGTATAGTTACATATCGACAGAGCTATCAGTTATATATGTAGCTGTCATGCATACATAACTACACACCACACACACATATATATGTATATATATACATATATATGTATATAAATATATACATATATATGAGTGCATATATATGAGAACTATGTATATCTTGAGAATATATATATTCCCATATATTGGTAGATTTCGCTTTTATATATATGAGAGAGAGAGAGAGAGAGAGAGAGAGAGAGAGAGAGAGAGAGAGAGAGAGAGAGAGGGAGGGGTCTGGCACTGAATGAAGGAAAGTGTGAGGGTTGGAGTAAGATCAAGCCAATTATAACAGAAAGCATCCAACTTAATGAAAACCTTTATATTCTAATTCATATGCATAATAAATTTAAAAGATGGGGAGGAGTATCTGAATATATGTTTATGCCTCAGATATTGCTGCTATCTTTATAGTGTAAGAATGGAGTATTTCTGTTACCTTCCTCCAAAGAGGAAGAGACGTTTTTCTGTGTGTCCATTCCTTCAAACCTTTAATTGTGGAAATTACATTCCAAGCCCACTATCTTAATGTGCCTATATGAGCTACAGTGTGTTTGAATATGTAAAATTTGAAATGAATATTAGCTCAGAGACAATGACCCAATCCAAACAAAACATGGGGGCTTATAGCTAACTTCTTGGGCACTATGGATTGATGTTTATTATTGTTCAGTCTGGTCCATAAACTTAAGGAAAGCAGTGCATTTTAATTAGTGTAATAAGAAGTCAAACTAATTGCATAACTTAGACAGTCTGCAGTAAACATTAAATCTACTAAGTTATTTGTCATTACTCAGACTTTGTGAATGAACAAAGACCGTGACAATGATGTCCTGTATTCTGTGGTGCACACTGGGTCTCCACAGTTCACACAGCTCAGACAGACCTGACTCATACCTCTGCTTTTCTGTTGGTTTTATGTATGGCTTTGACATAATGTATGACTTTCCTTTCCATAAAGACTTGCTGGATTTTCATAATCCTAGAATCATATCAGCTATGGTCCCAAAGACGGCTAGCAGTCTTGATGAGGCACCCGTTTGATGAGGCGAAATTCCCCTCTTCCCATTTGGAAACACTGTGTGAGCCCTGTGAGAGTCATGCTGACATGTTTTCGTGGTCATCCCGCAGAAAGCCAACTCTTCCAGTCAATAGCCTACTTTACTTTAGGTTTCTTTTTCTTTCAACATACACATGGTAGCCACAGCCTTTCAAAGTATATGTTGTGTTTTGTTTGTGCTGCTATGATATCATGTCAAAAGCAATTTGGGAAAGAAAAATGTTTCTTGCAGCTTGCGGGTCATATACATCATGGAGGAAAGTCAAGCAACTCGAGGTAGGAGCTAACACAGGGACAATGCGCGAGAGCAGCTTGCCAGCTTGGTCTCCCTGGCTGCCTCAGATGCTTTTCCTATGCAGCCCAGGACCACCTACCTACCCAGGGCTGGCACCAACCACACTGTGCTCCTTCCCCCGAAACAATCAGAAATTCAGAAACTTTCTCACAGACAAGCCAATAGGCCGATCCAATGATGGCAACTCCTCCATTGAAGGTACCTCTTTCCAGGTGTGTGTTGTATCAGGTTGACAACTAAAGCTAACTAGGATAATTCATCTTCGAAAATATCAGCATGAAGACAAACGGTTTTCGAGTAATTTATTTTAAGGATGTCCATCATACCTCAAAGCCAGTAGGGTTCTCAAAACATCCAACAATTAGTTATTCTAAGACATCAAGGAACCTCTGATGTGCCTCTATGGCACATCCTCCAGTGACTTAGACCTTGGCGCATATCCCCCAGTCCTACTCCCTTTCCTTTCCTAGTACTTGCCTGAATTATGTGCTCTTCATGAATATTACTTTACACAATGAATATGTGATGAGGTAAGAGAGTGTTGAGTGCGTCCTTAATGGCAGCCTCAGGAATTGATCCGTAGGATCCTCAGACGATTAACCAGTGTTACCTGGAGCCTACTATATCACGTAGAGGGGTAAGCGCCAATCGTCACTGCTAAAGGCCTGACACCTATTACTGCAGGGAGATTATTATCAGGTAATTGTGAGCGAAGGAATACTGGGTGCTCACAAAAACCATTTTAACCTCACAGCTCCTAATATTCATCTGTGTTAGATATTTCAGGGGAAAAGCTAGGATCTAGGCGCTCAGAGCTACGCCTGCCCCAAGATAAATTTTGGGAAACATCATGTGAAAAGCCACGCATGTCTACTCAGTTGTGTTGCACACGGTTATTTCCCTCCTATAACTGTTATGTCCTGCACCCACACAGTGCACTACAAACTTTTGCTATTTTACAGAGTAGAAATCACTAAAAAAGCACTGTGAGAGGTTGTTCTAGATTCAGTTTAGCCAGCCCTGGGTGGAAAGTGTGGGTCTCCACTTGGGGAGGTTTTACTCCATCTCTAAATGAGGATACTAGCCCCCTCTTCACTATGATGCCATAACAGTGAAACACCACAGCCCATGTACCATGAGGGCCTCTGTACCTGGCGATGGAAAGCAGATGAAATATACTGGTTCTTCTTCCCTTTGCTCGTCTTTATCTTAGCACTACTTTTATCATTGCAGGTTTATTCTGATTCATTATCCTAAGGTCCAACCTTACCCTTGCAAAGCAACAGGCACCACAAAAACAAAACAAACCAACAACAACAACGACAAAAGCTTTTTCTGCTTCCCTTGAGCCTTACAAAATGAAAGACTCTAGTAAACTATATTCATGAATGGAAAACTGATAATGATTCTCAGAACCCACAAGCTCTTTCCACATACGAAATGTGTAAATGCAACAACTATTTGGGCCCCAGAATCATTGGCACCTGATGACTTCCTCCAGCTTTTTCTAGCAGCTTCTGGCTCTGTTTGCCTTAGGAAGTCATAGTTCGTAAAGTGTCAGTGGGAAATGAAGTAGCGTACGGCAATGGAATGTTCTAAATTAATACTTGGTCCGAAATTTTACAAACTTTTGAAAATAAAAGTTGGTGGTATATGCCAACCACAAAATATTATTGAACTTTAGGCACATATATTTGAGAAGATAATTGGTATTCACCCTCAAATTCTCCCCAGAGGATAAGAGAGGGGAACTTGGGAATTCCAGATGTGGTAGCGGTTGTTTGAATGAGAACAGATAGACCCTTTGAAACTGCAAGCAAGGCCTCGTTAAATGATTTCTGTTATAAGCAATCTTGGCTATGATGTTTCTTCATAGCAATAGAAAAGCAACTAAGACACCAGGTATCCTCAGAATAGACCCAAAGGGTCGAGGCAGGGGCTTTGTCTGTGTCCTTCCTCACAGAACTAATCGGGGAAAACAGGCAGGGAAAATGAATGAATGCATCAAATGCGGAAATGTTTCAATGCTTAAGTTTTGTTAATCAATGAAATACTAAACTTTGGAGTTAAGATTCATAGAGAGGGTCACCGAGGTGGCTCAGTGAATAAAGAGCTTGCCTTGAAAGCCTGGTGACCTGGGTGCCAGCCTCCACACCCACTAAAGGTGGAAGGAAAGAAATGACTTAATAAAGATGTCCTCCGACCTCCACACAGACACTGTGGCACAAGTCCCCAACACCCACACTCTGTCTCTCTGTCTCTGTGTCTCTGTCTTTGTCTCTCTCTGTCTCTCTGCCTCTCTCTGTGTGTCTCTGCCTCTCTCTGTGTGTCTCTGTCTCTCTCTCAGACACATACACACACACACACACACACACATATTCCAATTTTCTAAGAGTCATGCAAATCACTTGGGGGAATTGTTCTCACGTGTGTGTGTGTGTGTGTGTGTGTGTGTGTGTGTGTGTGTGTGTGTTTCGAATTACTGGAGACTGATCCCTCTTTTCCCCACACTTCTTTAAAAATTATTCCTTTTGTGTCATGTTTTTCTTCCAAGTGGAAGGAAGTTGCAACACAGTTGTGTTCTTTATTAAATGTGGGAGATTCTATTTGTTTTCAGCCATGTTTCCTATGATTTTCCAACTGATAGACTGTAGAAGGTTGGAGCGTTCTGAGCCTAGCTGCAGAAACAGCACAAAACAACAGTAAGTTAAGGGGGGATAGAAACAGAGAAGGTAACTGCTTACACAGATATGCTTATTTTGTGAAGGAAAAATTTTTTTTTCAGAATTACCGAGGGAGACAATAGTCAATATTCAATTGTGTTTACAGTTGAGAACAGAAAATAATTGTTGCTGTGCCAGAGACTATTTAGCCCCGGGGTGAAATGGAGAGTGAAGGCTGCCTGCATGGGGATTCATTTTGAGCAGGTTAGCCTCACTCTGCCCAGTGGTTAAGAGCACTCAGCAAGACCTTTGGGAGACAGTCCATCATCAGTGAGCACACAGTAGGGCATCAGGGGATTGCAGTGCTCCCCTAGGAGACAAGGCTCCAGGTCAAGAGTCTAAACTCTGCACAAAAGGAACGGTGTATGGCCCCCTAGAGATCATAAGTCACAACCACATAAACAAAACCTGCTGGATGGGAAATGTCACACAGGCTCTAGCTCACACCAAGATGTTGTGTTAGGTGTGAAACACCTCATGCACCTACTCTGGAAAACACTCCCGTGCCTTTCATAAGTGACAGATAGGAGACCCAGAGACATTTCTGCTCTGATTATGTCACACCCTCCCATGCTTTTTACCGGAATCAAGCTTAACTTTTGATTCTAAAATTTCTCCTAAACCACAGGCGTTAAAACAGTCAGACATACAGTTCACAAAGGGGCAACTCCTACCATGGAAAATAATTAATTTTTGATTTCTAATAAAGCATAAAGTTTTAAGTCGTGGAATGAAAATCGACATGCCAGTGGAGGGTCTGGCAGGGAGTGAAGGGAGGTAGCAGCCAGCGTGTGTGTCCACGTCTCTCCGGCAGCGTAATTCAGGAGTAAAAACCTCTCAGTGTCTGCAGGAGGTGAGCATGGGCAAACTGTGTCTCTTCTGGGGGAGCTCAGCAATAAACTGCCACTGCTGACACGTGCCCAGTTATCACAGCTTCCTAACAGATTTTTTAGTTCCACAGCTTGTGGCTGATAACTGAGATTCTGTGCTTGAACAACCCATCCATCCATTACAGGCAGAATGAGGGAGGGAATGTGCTAGGAGCAATTGGTAGTCAAACACAGGGCATTAGAAATGCTGTGCCAACAACTGATTGGTCCCATAGGACAGTGCACTGTGCTGTATACATTACAGACATTGAATCTGGGTGCAGCCCTAATAATTGTGGAATGTATGTATCCACTGCCCAGCCTCCCAGGCAGTTGTTAAAAGAATTAGTTGAGGAGAAAAACATTTATTTTCATGTCTTAATTTGCCTCTCTGCCTTTAAAAGTATGCCATCTTTAATTCTTGGTTATTTATACTTTTGAGCTGGTAAATTTGTACCTGCTGTCCAAATTTTTGTCACTACCTTTTAGTCCTTCTCTGTCTTTTTATAGCATATGTTTCAAATGGTGTCTTGATGTTTGTAAATTATCTAAACGTTGCATGTGTGCTGATTCACAAGAAATGTAATTTTCAATAACATTTAAAGTTCGTGGCCTGGGAAGATGGCTGGGGTTGGGGGCGGCACTTGCATCTCAAGCATGACGACGGGGTTCTGAGCCCCAGAATTAAAGTAAATGCTAAGTAGGGGTGGTGGTCCCCCGCAATTCCAGCCTTAAAGGCAGGGGGCAAAGAACTCCAGAGCAGGCTGGTTATTAAGGCTGAAGGACCCTGCCTCCGTGAATAAAGGAGAAAAGTGTCTGTGGATGATTGCAGACACCAGTCTTTATTTGCAAGTGCTTGCACCTGCACTGAACATGCAAAACATACATAGGTACACAGATACATGCCTCATACACCAGCGGAAAACTGCAAAAAGAAAATAATAAAATATTATTTGAGTGTTATGGCAAGACTTTAACATTTGTCTTGTGTATGGTTATTATAAATGACAGTCCTAAGGGATATGTTTCAAAGTCTTGTTCATGCCTCCACCAGAATACTGTCCCTGGCCCAGTATCCTTGTTTGGTTTCATAGTGCCAGGAAAACTGAAGACAGGCATAACTCTTAGGAGATTCTGATCAGAAAAGACATGCTCTATGCAGCCATCAAAATTATCAAAATAAAATAGCCAATATAGGTGCTTAGAAGTTTATCGAAGAAATGAGATTTTGAGAGACCTCAAGAAATGAAAGAATTTTACATTCTGCAAAAATCACTGTAAACACTTTTATCTTAAGTTGTGTTAGGGCTGGAGATAAAGCTAGGGGTAGAACATTTGCCTACCATGTGTGAGGCTCTCAGTTTGATCTCTGGTGCCAGAAAAAAAAAAATATTATCTTAAATCTAAAAAGGCTACTGGCACTAGTTGAATCAATCCAGTCAATAGCTAGATTTCTTACCCATTAATTTAAATTGGCTAAATTTGTGCTGCCTTTTCTAGAGGAGAGAAGAAATTCTTGACCCTGTTCCTCAAACTCCCACAAAGATGTCAAAGTGTAGGGGGGTTCATTTGAACAGTGTACTGAGATATTGTCCTGAGAAGGATCAGATATGCTCGTGGTCTCTCTAGTGTTTCCATCTTCCCTGAGGCTGGGCGGGTCCTCGAGCACATGGGACTAGCTCTGCAGCAGATGCATTCATCATTGTAGATGCAATCTTTCAGGCGGTCAGCACAACTACCCGGATGTCTGCCTTGTGCATAACGAAGCTTTCAAAGCTCTTGACAAACTCAGTGTTAAAACCGCCAAATCAGTAACATGCTCGCTACCTGAGCCTTCACAGTTCCAGACTTAAGCTTGTGATCCCATTTGTTATCATTCAAGACAGCCACAATGGAAAAACACTCAAGGACTCAAAGAGTTCACTCATTCTGTGGGCATGGCTTACACAGTGACATAGAGCAGAGAAGCAACCCAGGGAACAGAGAGACACTGGAGTTACAAAGTCTGCACCTCACAGAAGGGATGAGCTAGCATTCCCGGTTCCTACATCAGTATGGCTACAATGTCAAGAATGCCTATAGATTTTATTACTTTATTATTCTGACTGAGCAATCAGACATTATGTCTCTTCATATCATGCACTGAAAAAGTAGATAAAAGCACTCAATTAAATGTTGTGTTAGTATATTGTTAAGATCATCATCCCTAAATTTGATAACATTTTAGGTACATTAAAATTGCTATTAGAAATACATATTTCTATGTAAAATGGCCCAGTTTCTTGAAACTGCTTTAAAGTGATGTGGTGCCCCTAGATCAGGGAGTAAGAGTTTGGATAAAAGAAGGTGGTCCATTTGGCTCTATCCCTCCTATGGCTCCTAATTGACTCTGAGACAAGGAAGTCATTGTCTTTTAATATATACTCACTGAGGATGCAACCTCGCCCCCAACGGATAGTTTCAAATACATGATCACACAGATGACACTAGTTAAACTCAGTGGACCTCAAGAAGAGAAACAAGCAAATGAACATGATCAAAATCATGAATGAGGGAAGAGCACTTGAAGATGACTTGTAGGTAAGAGGGCGGGAGATTGGGGACGGGGTAGCACTATCAGAATGCACTATGAGCGAATGAAATTGTCAAAGAACAGACACACTAAATGCCTTAAAATATTTAACTATAAAACAAAATATGTTTCAGTAATTGAAATAGGACAAAGATTGAAAACTTCTTACTTTCCGATATTTGTTTTCTGAATACTAGACTCCCTCTAGTCTCAGGGTCTTCAGTGACTGGTGTCAGATCTGCCTCTGAGGCGTGTTTGTCTGGGCGTGGGAAAGCGAGAAAATCCAGATCGATCATGTGATGCCTACGGAAATTCTTTTGTGTGTTCCACTTTGATTTCCTTGCACCAGAGAGCGTCTCATCAATGTTATTGTCTCTCAAACTCTGCGAAGTGAAACCTGGTGTGAATTACTCTTCAACACAGGGGAACCGGTTCAACTCTGAAACCTGAATGTGCTGACAATGTTTGATTAAACCTTGACGAAGTCATGTGAGTTCAGCTACAAATTAGTTTACAGAAATCACGCACATACAAATCAGAATTTCTGTAGGCACGAGTCCCTGCTGAGATTCAAAGCCTGCCTGTTTGCCTTAGATGATCCTTTAGCTGGTAAGGCCAGATGGAGGTGAGGGCATGGGGTTGTAGACAGAAATTTCCCCAAATCTCAGAGCATAGGTACTGAGGGAAGGGATAATCCCTCTCCTCCTCTCCTCTCCTCTCCTCTCCTCTCCTCTCTTCTGTCTATTTCTCTCTCTCTCTCTGTCTCTGTCTCTCTCTGTCTCTGTCTCTCTCTGTCACTGACTGTGTCTGTCTCTGTATGTCTCTGTCTCTCTGTCTCTCTGTCTCTCTGTCTCCCTCCCTCCCTCCCTCCCTCCTTCCTCTCACACAGAGAGACTCATATGTATGTTTGTGCGAGTGTGCATGCATTCACAGGTGTGTTCATGCATATAGAAGCCAGAGTTCAACCATGGGTGTTATTTCTTAGTCACGGTCCACCTTGTTTGCTGACACAGAGTCTCTCACTAGTGAGCTGGGCTCTCCAATTCTCCCCAGTACTGAGAACACAAGGAAACAAACTCAGCTTTTCCCATTTATGGGACACTTTACCTTCAGAGGCATCAAATGGTTGATATTCTCTAGTTTCTGGAGTCTAGACAAACATCATGTCTTTAAAGGTAGAAGGCCAAAGTCATTTGTAAGGGGAGTATAATATATCATTGACCCACTGGCAGTCTCTCAGGCACATTTATTATTTCACCTTTATTGATGATGTTCTCTCAGCCTGGCATACTTCCTATCATTTGCTTCTACCAGACCTTCAAGACCATCTCCGAATTCGTGGCCTCTAGGAAATCTCATATCCTGACAAAATATTGCTCTGCGACTCACTGACCGTGTGGACAGAAAATCCAATATGATTCACTTTTACCAAGGAAGGTTATAGTTAGTTTCCACACCAAAACAAAGGAGCACCAGCTTGGAAAATGGTGTGATTCTCTAACTCCCAAGATTCCTGGAGTTTCATTGAAATGGAGATGTAGTCACATGTGCTAGAGATCTGTCTCAGTGCTAAAGCCTTTGTCCCAGTATGCACAAGGGTTTACATAGGTTTGATTTCAAGCATCATAAGAGCAAAAGAAAAAGTGGGGTGGGGGCCAGGGGTACCCGAAGTTATTGCACATTCCTGAAGCTCACATTGTAGAAAGAAACATATTAGAATACAAACTTAGACCCATTTAAGTTCTTTAGGGGTATCCTGTGTGTGTGTGTGTGTGTGTGTGTGTGTGTGTGTGTGTGTGTATGTGTGTATGAACTCCAATCTACATATAGTTAGTTGACTGGCAAATCCTAGCTTTTCCTTTAATATCATTTGGATTTTTTTTTTCTCCACTCTCTCAACTAGATTTCTGATGGTACCATCTCGCTACCTGTACCCTCATGGCATTGTAGGCATGGATCTTCCTAAAGTGCAAATAGGGTCTCATTTGTCCATAACTCTCTTTCTCTATTTGTCCTCAAGTTAGAATATAATGTAAGAATGACCCACTGTTGAGTTGCTACCTCATCTTCCGGGTTGCTGTGCTATACCTATTTCTGCCAATCTGTTTCCTCTTCATAGATGCTGCCCCTTTGACTGAAAATTTCACTTCTGTCTCTCTTGTCAGAACATTCTGGTCAAATTCACCTCTCTTGCAGTCTAGCCCTTAGAGTTCAGACCAGGTATGAGGTCAATCTTTCAGGCTTCCTCAAATTACCTGTTTCTATTCACTTGCCTCAGTTTGTTTCTGCTGCTGTAACAAAATGCCTTAGACGTGATAACCTATAAGCAATAGAGATTTGCTTCTTACAGCACATCTGGAAAGTCCAAGATTACAGCCAGTAGATTCAGTGTCTAGTGGCTGTCTGTTACATAGGCAGCATTTTTTCTACCCCATCCTCACAGTGCAAAAGGCAGAAAGCATGCATGATGTAACAGAGGAGATGGGGAAGAGGAACAGGGAGAGACAAGGAAATCTCCTATAGCCTCTTTAATAAGGACATTGATGGTGTTCACTTGGATATGACTATTTGGGCTCAATTACTTTGCAGAAAGTTCCATTCTTAATGCTAGACAAGAATCCCATTTCAACATGGATTTTGGGTAGACAGGAATATTTAAACCCCAGTGGTATCATAGAACACCTTTGACACAGTGTCTCCTAGAAATGACAGAGAAGGTACATCCATGATACCTCAACAGTCTGGCTGCAAAGGGGACCTGAACAATGGCAATCTCAGCAGACATGCTAACGTGGAAGGAGGAAAATGGTTAAGAGCTTCGAAGTCTGGCATCTTGTCTTTTACTTGCCTATGATCAACGGCGAATGGATTGTCCTGATGCCCTTAAAGTTCTTACTACATGTTTGCGAAATAAAACCCATGAACAGAATCTACTGCAGAAACTGTCCATTATCAAATTTTTCAAGTATAAAAATATGAAGAGTTTCCTTCTTCCTCAGCGCTGCCTACGAAGTGGCTGCCATCTGTTTTTGTGGCATCATGGCTGCCCTCCAGCCTCTGGTGAAGCTCAAGATCATCTGAAAGAGGACCAAGAAGCTCATCAGGCACCAGTTAGACTGATTCGTGAAAATTAAGCGAGACTGGCGGGAACCCAGAGGCATTGACAAAAGGTTGCAGAAAAGATTCAAGGGCCAGATCCTGGTGCTCAAGAAAACCAAGCACGTGCTGCCTAGCAGCTTCTGGAAGTTTCTGGTCCACCATGTCAAGGAGCTGATGTGTAACAAATCTTACTGTGCTGAGATTGCTCAAAGTGTGTCCTCTAAGAACTGAAAAGACATCGCAGAAAGATCAGCACAACTACCCATCAGAATCGCCAATCCCAATGCCAGGCTACGCAGCAAAGAAAATGAATAAATGGCTTGTGTGTGTGTGTGTTTTGTGTTTGAAGAAAATCGCAAAAACTGCCACAAAAATATGTAGAAATAATAAGGTGGTTTCCTATACCTCTGCCTCCATAACTAACAAATAGAATTGTAGAGTGTTTTTAGGATGAGAATTTCAAGGTTCTATTAAAGTGTTGGTTATATTTAAAAAATGAAAATTGCTATTTGAAATGTATTGGTTTTTTCCAAGGGATGCCCTTGCATTGAAACTGAGGTCTTTTTCTGTGGCTGTTAAACACAAATGAAGCAACAGCTATGTGCCGTCTGTGCTCACATTGTATACTCTCCCCCTGTTCTGCAGACCCCACTGGAGTGGTGAAATGCCTATGGCTTTCTGGCTGCTGTGACAAAAAGGAACAACTGTAATTTATTCAAATTTGGGTGGCTGTTGGTCGCATGCCTCTGTGGTCCCTTTTGATTGAGTTTTGAGTCCAAAACCCTGGGAGGTGTATCTGTTTCAGACCTCAATCAAAATGAATGGACTTTTAATTGGCAAGCTCATCACGGAAATTGAAAGATATTATAAGGGAAAAGAAAAAGAAAAAAGAAAAAGAAAAAGAAAAGACTTTGTTCGAACAATTCAATTTATAGTTTCCCCCAGCCTCATTTCCCTGGCCTAATAACAACATTGAACTAGAATTAGGTCTACCATAAATATTTTAGCCAAAATGTCTGATCTGTGAGGATGACAACAACAAAAACTCGTTATAAACAATAGGAAATACTATAAGCTAACTTTTACAGATACATTGAAAACATCCCGTGAGGCAATCTCATTTCTGGTGTGATGAACGTTGAAAACAGGGAAGAATGAATGTATTGAGTGTAAGCTCCTTTGCTTTAACAGGGTGCTCAGATTTGCAAATAATACTCATCATACCTGTGGGCCATTTTCTAAGTGTGATTGGCACTTTTCTATGTCATATATTTTGTCTTCCATTCTCTACCATGCTCTCTTGCAGCAAGTGTCTACACGAAGGATGTTACCTGTGGGTTGTGGGTGATGGTTACATTTTCTAGGATCAAGCAAGAAATTCTCTGAGCATAGACCATAACATATTCTTTGTACACTTCACATAGATTAATATTGTAGGAAAAAAATACTTGATACATTATGTTCAATTGAATGACTACAGTCAGACTTGGTGGGAGAGAGTAGAGGGGACTAATATTTAGTTAGATATCAGTGCAGTGGGAGAGGAATAAAATGGCTACAGGGATTTGAAGGGAAAATGCCTTTTTATTTAGATCTATGTCTAAATGTAAAGCACAAACTTAAAAATTAATCAATAAGTAATCAATCAATCAATCAATCAATATCAACAGCTATCCTTAGTGACAGAGAGTGAACTTAAGGAAATTTAAAAAAATTTAACTAGCAGACAGGATGAATGCTCTTTAGTTGAGAAGCAAAGCCTTTTGTCCTTAGCCTTCTCACTACTTGTCACCAGTCAGTACCACATATTTTCTGGATCTCGATCAAGTCAAAGCCTTCTGAAACACCAAAGTACTTTTTAAACTTAGATCAAGTTTCCCTGTGGGGCTAGGATCTGACCAAGAGTATATAGAACTCTTAAGAGGGGATAATTTGTGTTCTGTTCTGATCTCTTTCATTTATCATTGAATGAGTTGACAAAGGGCTGAGACACAAGGAGACATGGAATGTCTGGTTACCCAGAAAAACCTCTGCTGACTCAAGTTTGTGGTTTATATTTTAGCGATCGCCATGGTTAATTTCTATTTGTTTTTAAAATACATATGAACAAATGTTCAATAAAAGAAATTAGAAGAAAAAAAAGAACCAGAACTGAAATGTGAGACCTGTTGGAGTGGCCAACATTTATTGAAGATACCAAACTACACAATGGAAAATGTGAACAGTCTGAATACTTTAGCTGAGAAAACAAACCACGGACAGTCCACTGATGCCTTCAAGGCCCATTTGGTGGCTGTAACACTTCCCTTTCTTTTGTTCTGAGATTCCTATGGAGTCATTTCAACCCATAATGTCAAAGACACATTAATTCAATTTATTTTTTTAAATTTCTTTTACTGGTTAATTGCCTAAAATTTTCATCTATGACCTAGTGTGTTCCATGGTCCCAGAAACTCTAGAATGGGCTGCAGATAAACAGAAAAACGGAGACACAGGGCAGAGGTGAGGTGGGGGATGCAGGGAGAAGCTGTCATTTTCAGATCACCCACTGCTAACTAGGGGAACTTGATTGGATACTTCATACAGTATTGCCTCTCAGAAAACCCATGATGCATTATCAACTCTAGAGGTGAAGAATGTGAGGTTATAGGTGGTTGGTAACTTGTCCAGCATTGATGGTACAGATTTAAATCTCCTTTTAATGTCTGGAAATTTTCTCATGCTACATACGAGCTGTGAAATCAATAAGAGAAGCCCCACAAATAAATCAGATGCATTTTATTTTATGTGTGTAACAATTGTTAGAGATTAACATCTCTTGACCTGAACTAAACACAGATGAGTAAGACTTGCCTATGTCATAAGTAGAAGCCATAAACGTCCTTTGTAGCACTACTGACTTAATGTCGTCTAATTGCCACAGAACAACCATAAATTTCAGTGTTTTTCAGGCCGTTGAAGCAGGGCACACATTGTGTCCACATAACAGCAGCAGCATATGGTTGTAATTGCCAGCTGACTTGGTTCTGAGTTTTGCTTTTCGAGTAAATCTATTGAGTTTGTCAACAAAGTAGGTCTCAATGTTTATTTTAAAATATATACTATGCTATGGATAAAAGAAATGAGTCTGAAGGGTGTTGTGTTCTGGAACTTTCTAATGTCTCCTAAAATAGAGTTGTTGTTGTTGTTTTTAACTTTATAGATCATTACAAAAAAAAAAAAAAGGGTAACCTTATGTACCATTTTCATTAGCTTATCTATCAAATATCGCTTTTCTCCTTAGCATTATTAAAACATGCAAAGCAAATCCTGTTTATTGATTAGTATATTAATTCTTTCAAAATAAGATATACAAAAATAAATGCATGTGGTTCCAGATCCATTTGGCACACACAATGGAATATCTACAGAGATACCTACAAGACTGACCTAGGAAATCTTCACAGAGAGCTAATAACCTGAGTGTTGAGACACACAAGTGGTTTTTTGAACATTTTCCCTGGTCTTCCACGTTTTAACAAGACACATTTTTTTTTTTCTTGAAGCTTATGAGATCAGTTTTGCCATAGAACAGCATAGAGCAAAATAAAGAATTGCTCTTTTTTTTCTAGTGATTGGAGATTGGAGGTATATCAACACACTAATATGACCAATCCAAGAAAAGTGTGTGTGTGCGTGCGTGTGTGTGTGTGTGTGTGTGTGTGTGTATGTCTGTGTGTTTGTGTCTGTGTGTGTGTCTGTGTGTGTGTGTGTGTGTGTGTGTGTGTGCAGGTGCACAAGATGCAGAAGCCATAGGAGGATGTCAAGTGTCTTTCTCTATTGTTCTTGACCTTACTGCTGTGAGGTACAACTTCCCCTGACCAGGAAGCCAGCCTATTTCTGCTAGGCTCTTGACTAACAAACTCACAGGCTCTCTAACCCTGCAATGTGGGAGTACAAACAAGCATAGCTGTACCCCAGCTTTTTATGTGAGTGCTTGAGACTAGAACTCCTACTCTTGCTCAGCAGGTACTCTACTCACTGAGACATCTCCTTACTCTCAACTTTTAAACTGGGCATATATATCTATATCTATATCTATATCTATATCTATATCTATATCTATATCTATATATATATATACACACATCTATGAATGTTTACTTAAATTTTAAGGAAATGTTTACTCTGAGACCCAAAATAGAAGATTTTGAACAGGCTATCGACCAACCATGATTAAACTCAACTCAACAATGTTTCTACCCATCTCTCCCTAACCATAACCAGTAAAGCAAGAGAAATTTTCCTACATGTCTAAGAAATTAGGACTTCCAAACAAGCTGTGAATTTTGCAAATAATATTTAACTTTAAACCGAATAAATAAATTAAGTAAACGTATTGTGTGTAACTAGTAAAATTCTCCTCCCAGCTTCTTCCTGATGCCTTCTTACAGAACCTCAAGCCGGGCTGGTATTTGAACTGAGTGTGTTCTCATGAGCACACTCTAAATTGGCCTCAGAGAAGCGAGGTTTTCTTGAGTACAGGAAGCCTTCATGTGTTGCTTGGCAGATGTTCTCATGTGTGACGAACACATAAAGGGACCGTATGGCTGGGGACACTGCTTTCCTAGAAGGCCAGGGGAGGAGGAGGGAGGGAGTGGGTCTGCTGGTTGAGGAGGCCAAAGTAAATCTTGTTGTAAGCCGGGCGGGCGCGTCGCATACTGCAGTCTTTTGCCAAGCAGGTCATTCAGTTTTCAGAAGCAATTTAGCTGCTTTGGGGTATGGGGAAAGGAGAGGGATTTTGCTATTGGCTGCTGGAACCAGCAGTCTTGGTGAAGCCTGCTGCTTGCTGTGAGCAATCCATTGCTCAGAGCTGAGGGGGCGGGGCAGGGGGTTGGAACTTTAGTCTGCTCAGGTGGCCCTAGTTGTCTGTCACAGTTCTCTGTCACAGGCCCCCTGAGAAACCTGCGTGCAGGTTGCTGTGCAGCAAGTGGGCAGGCCGCATCTACCTGCGGGCTGCTTGCAACCAGCGGACGAAGTCTCATCAGCAGTTTTTGAGAAAGAGCACGGTTAATAAACCCCTAAAACGCTTTTCTCTGTCTAAAGCCCCAGCCGTGTGGCAAAAACTATTAGAGCTTCATAAGAGACCATTTTACCGGTGAAAATAAATTATTAAAGGGCAGATTTGCAGGTATTGTAGGAAAACAGATCTGGCTGGACAACTCCTGTCTCCCAGCGGTGAGAGTTAAATGGGAGTCTGGGGAACATGTTAAACTTAGAGTGGGGCATGGTTATAAGACAGCAGGGAAACACAGTGACTGAAGGTCACAGTTCTCTCCCACCAAATGCACATTGATTTTCAAAGGCTGAAGAGAGATGCTTGTAGTTTCTAGCACTTTCCACATAGACACAGAAGAGTGAGAATAAACGAGGCTACGTTGACATCTTTCCTTCCTTCCTTCCTTCCTTCCTTCCTTCCTCCCTCCTCCCTCCCTCCCTCCCTCCCTCCCTCCCTTCCTTCTTTCTTCCTTTCTTTTTCCCCCTCTACTCCTCCCTTCCCTCCCTCCTCCCTTCCTTCCTTCCTTCCTTCCTTCCTTCCTCCCTCCCTCCCTCCCTCCCTCCCTTCCTTCTTTCTTCCTTTCTTTTTCCCCCTCTACTCCTCCCTTCCCTCCCTCCTCCCTTTCTTCCTTTCATTTTCTATTTCCTTCTAAAGCTCTTCCCAGGAGTCTATCTCATTAGTACATGGCATCCTTAATGAGGCACAGATGCTAAAAGGTTGAGTGGAAAACTCCCCTCGGTCATCTCTACTTCTTAGCCTTGGCTGAACCCAGTGTGCGTGTGCGTGTGCGTGTGCGTGTGTGTGTGTGTGTATGTTTATTGGTGTTTAATTGTATCAGATATAAATAAAGAGACATGCTTGCCTCTCCAGAATTGCTTACTAAGTAAAACAAAGCATTATTCAGCAACCGGACAACTAATAACTACTAATAGAGCTGTGGGGTTTTGTTTCGTTTTGTTTTATAATTCTTCCTTGGCTGTGTTTTCCTTTACACCTAATGTACCCTGAAGCTGCTAAGACAGAACTCCTGTTTTAAAATACTAACAAGTTAATGCACTGATTCTCATTTTAAAAATCTCTCACCATAGATCCCTTTATTGTCTCTTCTATATCATAAATGTTTCTTGACCAAGTACAGCTTGGGCAACACCAAGAAGCAGTTTCAGGACTACGGAAGTGACAGGCAATGGTGCTACTGCCACCATCATGACGACTGTTGAACAGTAAAATCAGGATATTTTTAACTGCCCTAGGGAAATAGTGAATATTTTTGACGTTATAAGAACCTTATGAAGTAATTTACAGAAACTGCCTCCATTTTCACAATATGAAGAAAGCGAAGCACAGAGAGGATAAGAGCCAAAAATCACCCCACTGGGAGTTGGCAAGGCTGAAGAGAGAGATACGTGCAGTTTCCCGTGTCTAGTCAGGCAGAACTGTTCACACACCAGAGTGTTTGTAGGAAGGGAGGGGAGGGGAGACAGAGACAGGGTCTGGAGTGCTGAGAAAAATGTTGAGGTGCACAAAGAGTATAATTACAGCTACTGTGAGAAACACAGCCTGGCCTAACCTTGGACTCTGAGTAGAAACTGCGTGAGGTGAGAAGGCTGATCCTGGCCACAGGAGCAGGGACCACGCCCCTGGTCTTCAGAGTATACAAAGTGGATTATGGGTGAGTTACACAAAAACAAAACTCCCGGGGGTCAAGTACAGAAGCACCCCTTTGATCAGACACTATTGCACATGCCAGCAAGATTCTGCTGAAGGGACCCTGATAGAGCTGTCTCTTGTGAGGCTATGCCAGTGCCTGGCAAATACAGAAGTGGATGCTCACAGTCAGCTATACGATGGAACACAGGGCCCCCAATGGAGGAGCTAGAGAAAGTACCCAAGGAGCTGAAGGGGGCTGCAACCCTATAGGTGGAACAACAATATGAACTAACCAGTACCCCCTGGGCTCGTGTCTCTAGCTCCATATGTAGCAGAAGATGGCCTAGTCGGCCATCATTGGGAAGAGAGGCCCCTAGGTCTTGCAAACTTTATATGCCCCAGTACAGGGGAAGGCCAGGGCCAAGAAGTGGGAGTGGATGGGTAGGGGAGCAGGGCGTGTGGAGGGTATAGGGAACTTTCGGGATAACATTTGAAATGTAAATAAAGAAAATATCCAATAAAAAAACAAAACAAAACAACAACAAAAACAACAACAAAACTATGGGAAATCGTTGACTTTCTAACTATTCTAACTGGGGTGGGAGGAGTGGGGTTTGATTCTGAGGGTGAAGTCCACACTATACCATGAAGCTCCAGCCTCTTTTCTTCAGTACTAGGGATTGAACTCAACGTCTTGTGCCAGGAAAACACTGCCAACCAAGCTCCATTCCCAGCCACCAAATGGCTGACTTGTTTCCAATAGGAGATGAGCTCGGAACTAGATTGTCCAGTTGAAATCTAATTCAAAGTGTGGTCACACAGCAATGAAGCCTGGCATGAGATATTTAAAGTAAAATTATACATAAAAAGAAAAAAAAGTATAGTGCTTTATAAGGTTTCTATTGCTATGATGAAACCCATGATCAAAGCAAGTTTGGGAGGAAAGGGTTTATTTGGCTTGTATTTCTAATGTCACTATTCATCATTGATGGATATCAGGACAGGACAAGCTGGGCAGGAACAACCTGAACACAGGAGCTGATGTAGAGAGAGGTCATGGAGGAGTGCTTTCTGGATTGCTCACTGGGGCTTGCTCACTCTGCTTTCTTATAGAATTCAGGACCATCGGCCCAGGGATGACATCACCCACAATGGGTTGGGCCCTCCCCTATCAATCACTAACTAAGAAAACGCCCCAGAGACCCCAGAGACGAATCTTATGGAGGCGTTTTCTCAGTTGAGGTTTCCTCTTTCATATAAGTCTGGCTTGCGTCAAGCTGACAGACAACTAGCCAGCACGCATAGTGTGTGAGGATAGAAAGCACTCTGAGTAATACACAGTGGGTTCTGCAGAATGTTTCATTTTTAGAAAAGAAGGGAAGTGGGCTGAGGGTCAGCCCTGTGGTACAGCATATGCCTGGCATGTTTAAGGTCCTAAGATAAATTCTCAGCTTGTCAGGGATGATAGAGAATGAAGGGAAAGAGTGATGAAGGGAGGGATGGAGAGAAGGAGAGAGAGAGAGAGAGAGAGAGAGAGAGAGAGAGAGAGAGAGAGAGAAGATAAAGTAAGCAGAGATCAGAGATCATCCCTAAAACTCAGGCCCTTGTGAGGTAGACATGGGAGGTCAGGATTAGCAGTTCAAAGCCAGCCGCCGTAGTTATATAATAAGTCCAGTCCAGCCTGCATTACAAGGGGACCCATCTCAGTGAAACAAACAAGCAAAAACAAAATTTTTTAGTGTAAATGAAAGAAAAAGCAAAATAGCCAAGTATTCCTGGAATGCCAGGGCTCGGGAGACTGGGGCTGAAGGAGGACTACAAATGTCTGGCCATACACAGCGAGACCTGTCTCAAATTCCGTGAGAAGGAAACATCTCCTCTCCAACCCTCAGCGCCACCCAGGCTGGCCTCCACTGACTAGGACGGACCCAAAAGCTACCGAGCAGCCAGACAAGCCTGCAAGACTTGTCCACTATTGTGCAGTGCCTGCTTCTCAAGGTTATTCTCAACTCTTTCTATAGGTTCTCAAATGCAAGCCCCAGGTTAATGATCCCACCCATTAATTTTTCTTGGGTGTGGGAGTTGAGTCTGCATGAAGGACGATTGTATCTGACCCATACTCCTTGCAACTCTCTCTCTTGGATGTCGGCAATGACAGAGCGGGCCACGTCTGCCTGATTGGAAGGCATCTGCGGTGTATTTTCCTTGGTGGCATTCCCTCATTGTCTCCATGATGTATGTGCAGGAAAGCATTGTCCAATCCTGCTCATTTCCATCTCGGTGCAGCTTTCTAACTTCTTTCTGAAGTTCAAGTGTGCCTCAGTCTCCTTTGCTGGTCAGGTACAGTTAGCTACAGTTACCCACGACCATAATAATTTAACAGGTATATGTTGTCAGGGTGATTCTCAAGGGTGTGTGACAACTCTCAATCAGATTTTATTTCAAGTTTATTCTCATCAGTAACAACAACAACAACAACAAAAATGAGATCTTTGTCAGTTATTTCCCAGTATTATAACAAGGTCCTTCAGAGCTCAGCCCATATAGAAAGCACATTTCTATGAAACAAAAATAAAGTTGGGATCTTTTCACTGTTTTCTCTCTTATCCACTGAGGAATAGTGATGTTCTGGATCATAAAAAAACCAGTAATGATCACTGTAGCAAATGCAGATTAAATGCCAGGGAGTAACTCTAGTCTGTGCATACCTGAACACTAGTGCAATGTGCAGAAATGCCATGGGAATCATTGCTCTGAAGTGGGAGTCTCAAGTGCTCGTGGGTGTTCTCGCTGTATTACAGAGAAGAAGCCAGCAAGGGTCTCAGAGAATCGTTATCAGCATAGCACTAACTCCCAGGGATTGATAATAGGGACCCATAGCAGGAGTAGAGAAGGTAATACCAAATACCTTGGAGAAAGAGTCAATTCTCATCCTAATTCCAACCTTGCCAACCAAATCAATTTGGCTAATATGCATGCTTTAAATTGGGTACATTTTCTTTCTGTGAGTTTTAGGAAAAGTTTAAATATAAACATATACAGTTTCTTTCTCCTACAGCAGTACTTGGTAGTAGAAAGACAACAGGAGCTAATATAATTTTTAAATCTTATATATTTTTTAAACGTGTGCACATATGTGTCCACCATGTATAGTGTGGGTATCACATGGGTACCTGCAGAAGCCAGGTAGATGTGCTGGAGCCCTGGAGCTGGACTTACAGTGACGGCGAGATGTTCTGCATGCTCAGCACAGGTTCTGGCAGCCGAATTGGGATCTTCTATAAAACCAGAAAATGTTCTTAACAATATTTAACAAAATGTTTTCCAGCTCCAATTTTAAATGTTTTAGTTGCCAAAAATAAATAAATAAATAAATAAATAAATAAATAAATAAATAAATAAAAACGGAGGGGTGGTGAGAGTCTCAGTGTGTGGGGATACTTGCTGCCTGGTAATCTCGGGTAAATTCCCAGAAGCCACGTGGCAGAAGGAGGGAATCAGTTCCCCAAAGCGGTACTCCACCCTCCACACATACATCATAAAATGCACATGCCCACACATGCACACGTACAGAGAGAGAGAGAGGGAGAGAGAGAGAGAGAGAGAGAGAGAGAGAGAGAGAGAGAGAGAGAGAGAGAGAGAGAG
>NC_034591.1:42237599-42264640 GCF_900095145.1 Mus pahari
AGAGAGAGAGAGAGAGAGAGAGAGAGTCACAGAGAGAGAGAGAAGTAAATTAAGAAAAATAATAAAAATAGAAGTTAATTTTCCTAATATATGCTTAAAGAAGTTAATCTAAGATATTACAATACACAATCACTATTAGACTATTAACAAATCTTTCCACATTATCTCCCAAAATCTGCTGTGTATTTTAACTCACAAAAGGGCTCATGGCAAGCAGCTACATTTCAAGTGTTCAGTTCTCACATGCGACTGCTGGCTACCATATTAAACAGCACAATTCTAGGCATTTAACAGTTTTGCTCTTATAAAAGTTCTTATTAAATGATAATTTAAAACAGTATTTTGCTAATCATCATCATCCCTTAGACAATTCCAGTAGTGTTTTCTGGAGCATGGTCAGAATGACACTGCTTTTCATCATTGGAAAGGGTGCATAGGATTGGAAAATCCTGGGTTAAACTAATTTCCTTTGGCTTTTCTGCTGGTGAAAACATCAAGTGCTTGGGGGTTATATGTGTATACTTTCTATTCATAATGGGTCATGAAATTGTTCTTTCACAGAGCCTCTCTCAGGACTAGTGTTACTGTGGAGAATGATAATTTAAAAATCAAATTAGGTGATGTAGGAATCTGGAAATCAAACAAGAATGAGACAATTTTTCCGAATAGCTATTGTAGGCATGCGGGTGCCCTTCAGCTAATTCTCCACTGTGTCCCTAACCATCTAACTTTGTGCTTGAACTCTGTGTGCTCGGCTGCCCTCTCCAGAAGTGTTGAAGTTTCTTGAAAAGAGAAGCAGGACTTAGTTCACATTCTTAACTTAGATTAGAATATGGCAGGTGTCTTTGGGTTTATTGCTATGAAGAGAAACCATGACCAAGGCAACTCTTACAAAGGACAATGACTAATTGGGGCTGGCTTACTCTTTCTGATGATTGGCCCATTAGCATCGTGGTGGGAAGCATGACAGCACACGGGCAGACCTAGTGCTAGAGGAGCCATGAGTTCTACATCTTGATCTGTAGACAGCAGAGAGAAACTGTGCAGCACACTGGGCATAGCTTGAGTATGGGAAACTTCAAAGCCCCACCTCCACAGTGAGACACTTCCTCCAAAAAGGCCACACCTCCTCCAACGAGGCCATACCTTCTGTGCCACTCCCCGTGGCTAAGCGTTTAAACACATGACTCTATGTGGGCCATACCTATTCAAACCACAACAGGGTTGTCAGCAGCTGGAACGACTGGATGGTTTGATAGCAATCAATACAATGTAGAGAGATAGAGAACATCAGATTCACAAGCCAAGAAACACTACACCACAAGGTGAAGGGGAATGACGTGCACAAAGAGTCCTCACCACAGGCACAGCAGCCAAGAGCCTCTCAGCTTCTCTTGGGCACCAATGTCAGAGTGTTGAACCTTCAAGGTGCACCTGATGAGGAAATCGGTGAAGACAAAGCAAGGCCCAGAACCTAAAACTAGCATGCTGTGCTGGGCAGGTGGACATCTCTGCCTCTAGCAGACAGACCTTCAGGTTTCTAGGAAGAGGACAAAGGATCTGGGACAAAGGCTGGAGGAGGAGTGGAGAATGCATCAGGTGGGAAAGTGGAGAACTAGAGGCTAGGGAAGAAAGTACAGAGTGAGGATTTCTACTCGGCTCCTGCAGGAAACCAAAGGTTTGCTTACAGAAGTGAATTAGTTAAAGATGAGCGCCCCTTCTTCACACCTTTTGTGCCTGCTTTCCCATAGCTAGGCAGTGGCAGCTTATTCATGCCTCCAGGCAGTCATGCTAAGACCCGGCTTCTGAATTCTATTACAAATGCACACAGTCAACTAAAAGAAATGGACGCTCTATTTGGTTCTGCCTTCCTTCCTCCCTGTGTTCTCCACCTGTTCTGTAGCTTTTCGGTGTTTGAAATAATAAGAATAGAATTTTTTCCATGCCCTAAACATGAAAGAAAAATAATTATAGCCCTTCTCCGCTCCTCTCCTCTAACATTAAATATGCTGACAATATTTAATGTTAGATAAAATAGAAACATTGAGCAATATTGAGTATGATAAATAAACTTGAAGAGAAATTAATTCTATGGTCATAATTGTAGATCATGGAGCGTCCCTAGAAGCCTTAGATAGATTTTTGGGAAATTTTTTCATATTGTATATTCAGACATTACCAGAAAAAGGCCATTTTCTTCATGTCCCCAGAAATCGTCTCTAGAACATGACCCTTGACCTGACATAATCTTTTAGTGTGTCCGTCCAATGTTTTGGCCACCCAAGGAATGCACCAGGCTGAAGATCAAAGAACTCTGGTGGTTTGCACTTGGCTGCTGTGTTGTGCCTCTGCTGGAATTAACACTGATGTCTTCATCATAGGAGCCAGCCATGGGAATAGTGACCAGTCACTGACGATATGAGGAAATGGCGAGGTTAACATAAACACAGTGTGAAGCTGTGCTCTCTGCTCCCCACAGAGTAACGATGGCTGCCTGTCCTTGCAGGAATGTTGTGCATTAGGAGGATCCAGGTCTAAGGGATCTATAGAACATTATTTGGAGTTAGTAATTAAGATATACAGCATCGTGTTATAGGATATGCGTAATAAAATGGCTACTATAGTAGAACAAATTAGTATATTCATCATCGCACATAGCTATTGACTTTTGAAAAAAAAAAAAGACTGCACAGTCTCATACACAGAATTTGAAAAGAAGAAAATAGAGAATAAGCCAGGCATCAGTTGACAGGGTTGGGTGAGGTTTCGGGTGCAGAGGTACAGGTCAAACCTGCAAAGTAGTTCTTGGAATTTTTAACTCTTAAAACTCCTAGCAAGTGAGGCAGGGCGGGCAGCTAGTAAACTAGCAAAACCCCTGACCTGAGTTCAGAAGGCGTTCCGTTTTCTATTGTCCCTGCCAGCACAGGAGAGTAAGAACAGTGGAAAGGTTTGGTAAGCACATTGGTGGGTTCCAAACACATCAAGGCTGTTAGGTAGGTGAGTCTATTATGTAACATTTTCCAATGGATTCCAAAAGAGCTGTGCACACAGTTAGTTTTCAGACATGCTTGCTTATACACTCACCAATCACAGTTGTCTTCTAGAATTAGTCCTTCCTTTCAGCATAGCCCCTTGCTAATTTCTGAGACCAGTTGCTCCTATTTTAAGACCTGCTGACTTGCTGCCCATCATAAATAAAGATGACACACCTGGCCCACCACCAGAGGACATGACCCAGCCTTTTCAGATCTTTCCTTCTCTTCTCAAGCCTCCATTCCTGTGCCCCGAGTCTCAGAAGATCATTAGCAAGATCAAAGCCAGCTGGTATAAACCCACAGTGTCTCCAAATCCTTCTATACCAGCAGTTCTCTGAGATGCTTTTGGGGGTTGAATGACCCCCAAGGGTAACATATCGGCTATGTTGCATATCAGGTATTTCCATTATGATTCATGGAAGTATCAAATTACAGTTATGTAGTATCAACAAAAGCAATCATATGGTTGGCAGTCACCACAATATGAGGAACTGTGTGAAAGGGTCACAACATTAGGAAAGTTGAGACCAGTGTTCTATATTATCAAAGATCTCCCCTGTCTCTCCTAAGAAAAGGCAGCGTCCTCCCTCAGTGGCTAATCCCTTTTCTTTCCTCAGAGCTCACTAACAGCCTCATTCGGCAAGTTCATTTTCATATTCATCCTTTCTGTTACTTCCTTCTGTTAATACAGTCATCTCTGTATTTTAAAATGATTCTTTATCCTTGATACTCCCAGGGCCATCTTACCATCTTTCCCTGACCTCTGTCCTCCGTAAGTGTCTGGGAGCACAGCTTCCACTCTAACAGTACAACATTCTATACTATCACAGTGTCCTTTAATCAAGTCACTTAAAACACCAGCTGCTCTCGGTGTAGAAACCCATAATCCAATGCCCTGATCCTGTACTCCTTCTGGCTTCATAGTGTGCTGGAACTTAGCTTCTTGTCTGAAGGAAACAAGGCCAATGATATTGTTAGTAATTTCATAACAAAGGATAAAAATAGGCATGAGGGAAGTGGGAGGGTGATAAGGAGAAGAACATGGGGTCATATTTTATTTGGATGTTGAGTGGAAGAAGAATAGAAGTCATAGGAAAATAGGAAGTAAAATGAGGTTGGAAATTGTTTGGTAGTTTGGTACAACACAGTAGAGCTTGGTCTAATTCTGGAGCTGTTACTGCAAAGGACCAGAGAGCGTTCATCACCCACTTCCCCCAGATTTCCTTTACATCTCTTCCCACGTAGCTTATTCAGGGAGCTGAAGCATAGATAGGTTCCTACGAAGGAGACACTGCAGCATCTACAGCACCTTAGATATACACACCTCTAGAAAGAAGTGGCTACCCAAATTCCTTCACCTATTTAGTGATACTTCAGTTGGAAAAATGTACTCCCAAATTGGATAGGAGAGCTTAGGATACTAACTAAGGTTCAGCTGAAGCTTAGGTAACCATCACAGAAGCCACAGCTGGTCAACACAAAGAGAGCAACTTATCACAGGCTGCCTGGTCCCAGTGGATACAACTAAAACAGGGCCCCACGCTGAAGGCTCAGGGGACATTGTGGAAGAAGGAATGGAAAGATTGTAAGGGCCAGATGACCAGAAATTGGGACACTGTGTCTCCTAAAATTGCAAGGGAAGCTATACCCATTATACCTTAGCAATATGGCTGCCTAAATAAGACCTGAACAATGACAACATCAGTGGCTGTGGTAATGTAGAAGGGGAAAATGTCATGCAGCTTGACCCCTAGATGAAGAACTCTGAGCAAGTAATGGATGATAAAGGAGTAAGAATTAGTCTCACTAAATAGTTATCTAATTAGACGCCTAATTGATTATCCAATCCCAAGGCATCAGGCCTGAAATAATATAGACACAAACAATACTAAACAGACTCGGCAGGTTGCATTTGTATATTTATACCTATAAATGTAAGAGGAAAGGCTATTGATAGTTTAAGAGGGCTTAGAACAGGGGTTCTCAAGCTTCCAAATTCTATATCCCTTGAGTACAGTTCCTCATGTTGTGGTGACCCCAACCACAGTATTTTTTCATTGCCACTTCAGGACTGTAAAATTTGCTACTCTGATGAATTGTACTATAAATATTTCATATGCAGGATAGCTGATAGGCAAGTCCCAAAGGGGTCACGACCCCTATGTTGAGAATTATTGGATGGAGGAAGGGAAGAAATTGTGCCATTATATTTTAATGTTTTGAAGTTGTAAGGTATTAAAATCCTTCACATGGAGAGATGGTTCAGTGGTCAAGTGTGTTTGCTGCTCTCCTAGAGGACCAGAGTTGGATTCCCAGGATCCATGTCATATAGTTCACATCCACCTGTAACTCCAGCCCAGGGAATCTCCTCTTCTGGGTTCTACGAGCACCTAGACAGACATGCACATCTGCATACACATGTATAAATATTTAATACAGCTTTCTAAAATTGTAAGACCCATTGCTTTCTTCTTGTGGTGACCCTGAAACTAAAACTCTAAATTCCATTCTCATGAAAGTGGACTTTCTGGATGATAGGAGAGATCCTAAAGGGCTCAGAATGCTAACGGGAAAGCATCCAAATGGACGATGTTGGGAAAACCTTTGCTTTGGTCACCAGGGAGAGGCAGTGGTTAACTATACCCCCAAAATACTCACTCTCATCTGAGAGTCAGCATATACCCTATCTCAGCCTTGGTGACTTGAGTTAAACATCTCTGCTGCTCCTCACCAGAAAGTAAGTCCCCAGCGCAAAGGGCAGGGCAAATTAAAGAACCCAGCTGGTGTGCAGGTCACGCTGCCTGTCGCTTCACAGAGCACTGGCAAGTAGCCAAGATGAGCCCATAAAGAGAGGCACATTATCTCAGCTCCCTGGACACAATACTAGTGTGAAATAGAAAGAATCATGCACACTAAGTTAAAGCTTCATTAAGCCCATGATGCAGGTTGAGTTTCCACAGCAGCCAGTTCTGCCTCAGGCTAGTGCTAGACATGTAGTCATTTACAGGCAGGAATAATAGAGACTTATGTAGTCCTCTCTGCGTAACATGTGTAGAAGCTTTATGCCATCATTAATGCTCCTTTCCTGCTGAAATGGGCAGATAAATATAACCCTAAGAAAGTCATTGCTTAATCTTGATGACTCCAATGGGAGCTGCAGGCCACCACCATAAAACACTGGCTTTCTTCTTTGGAACACAGTTCATTATCCATTCAGGTAAAAGCTGACCACACTTATTTCCTCCATAATGATTTTGTACACATCGTAAACGCTACAAAATCGTGTATTGAAATCAATTAACAGGAATAATAATGATTATAACTTTTCTCATATTTGAAGATATTATTTTCTAAATCTATGGATATCATCGGGTATGAAAATCCTTTCTGCGTTTTATGAGGCCATTAGAAACACTGCTCATTACTAATCAGAAACAGAGAAATGAAATAACATTTACTGCAACTCGGGAATTTATGAATCCCAGTTATCTATCCATGAAGCAAAGCTTTCATTTTTAATAAGTTAACTATGTCACCCTCTTTGACTTTTTCCCCCATGCGGAATTATGGATTCTTTGTTCATTTTCACACTGTTGTAAGATTTTATGAATATTCCTTAAGTGATATTCAAGAAAGCCTGTCTCCAGGCACATGGGAATATTCTCCTGTTCTTCTCACTTTTAGAAGGTTTTTTTTGGCATCATACTTTTCACTGTAATTTTTTCCCAGAAAACTGAGCTCTGTATTATGACTGTGATAAATTACTCCTTTAAGAGTTATGGGATGAACAGTGGAATGACATATGACTTAATAGAAAGAAATAAAACTCACCCTGTTCACTTTTCTTACTTTTCTTAAAAAAAAAAAAAAAAAAAAATCCACTCAGGAGCTGTGAGCTCTAGTAGTTCCAGGCTTCCGGCTAACATCTTACCAAATCCCGGAACTTTGATGACACAGAATCCTGCATGAATTTTTCAGACCAATTACATGTTAAATACCCAGACAGTAAACCACTCTTTAAAACACAGTTGGGAGCAAGTCAAAAGCTGAAGTTTCCCCAGCCAATACTTTGCCTTAACCAGGCTGATGAGAGTTAGCTTTGCACTGAGCAAGCCCCAAGGTCTATCTATCTAAGCATTGCACTGAGCAGAGATGATGCCTGCAGGGAGCAGCCTGCACAGCTGTTCTCTGGAGCTTTTGCTTGCAGGCAAACCCCGTAATCTGCTTCTTTAGTAGGAGACCAGAAACACCACCTCCTATCTTCCATCTAACTCTGTGTTCAGAAAACAGCCAAGATGCAGCATCTTGCTAGAAAAAAAGAAGGGGAGGAGGAGGACGAGGAAGAGGAGGAGGGAGAAGAGGAAGAGGAGGAGGAGGAGAGGGAGGAGGAGGAGGAGGAGAGGGAGAAGGAGGAGGAGGAGGGATGTATATGGCTATTAGCCTAGCATTCATGTCACCTGGGATTGACGCCCAGCCCCTCATAAACCTCAGCATGGCTGTTGTACTTGGGAGGTAGAGGAAGGGTGATCAGAAATTCAATGTCACCCTTGGCTCTGGCTATGTGGTGAGTTCTAGGACAACCTAGGCTATATGAGACTTTGCCTCAAAAGATAAAAGAAAGAAAGTAACCAAACTTACAGAAATAGGACAAAAAGCTTTCGTTGAGATGCCAATCAAGGCAAAATAAATGACATTTCTCATTTAATAAGCCCCAAACAGATCATTAAGAATCTTTGATCTCTATTTCTCTGAAGAGCAAGCATTAAGTAGGCCAAAATAGGCACTCAGGCATTGTGAATATTAATATCACAAAAAGTCATTCACTCTATGGAAGGGTGTTTTGTCAAGTGAAAAACTCCCCAGACCTAATTAAAATATAACTTTCAACATTTTTATTGGTTTCTTTCACAAAGAGCACAATCTATATTACCTCTAGTCTTGCTCTACACATCATGGTTTAATATATATGGCATGTTGTCTGTATACTTTGATGCTGTAAGCATTGACGATAGACTGTGAAAATTTCATTTACTCACATTGCATGTTGTCTGACTAATGGCTTTACTATTGACACAAAGAAAAATCACTGTAAACAAAGAAGTGGGTGTGTTCACAGAATAATTATTGTTTCATGTGCATAGTATATGACTTACTCAAAAAAGAAACTTTTCAACTAATTCAAGGACTAATTATTCATTCCTAGGAGTGATTTCTTAGTTGTGCCAGTTCATGTCTGTCACCATATAATATTTCTTTTGTTTCTACATTAAGAGCTTAATGAATGGATAGCAATTGCTTCCATATAGCTTTGCGGTATTTTCTTTTGTGTTGATCTTTGCTGCCATAGAATAAATGACCCCAAGGGATATTATTAAACTTTTATTTATGTGTGTATATATATGTATGTCGTGTATGTATGGGTACCCATGTATGCTGGCAAAGGATGTTGCACCCCCAATGCTGGAGTTACAGGTGGTTATGAGCCGTCTGTTATAGGTTATGGCATTACAAATGATTGTGAGCTGAGGTGGGTTCTGAGCTGGGAAGTAAGTCAGGTCCGCTGCAAAAAAAAAAAAAGCTTGTTTTCTAAACCACAGAGCCATATCTCCAGCCACTCTCCCCACTGGGAGATTTCTTTGGGCAGAAAGCTAACTATGTTTAGATAGATGGCCTAGTTATAGATTCTTTCATGGTTAAAGATATTTCATGCACACAACAGTCTCCTCAACAAAGTCAGTCTCTCTCCACTGAGAAAACAACTGAGTTGCCCCTAAGCCTCCATTTTATGAAAAACACGTTGGGGATTGTATAGACTTTCTATGTATCCTTACATTGCTTTTTAGGCCGATAAACTTTAAAAAGAAGTCATCATCTATTGAACAGTTGATCTTCTTGGATGGTACCTCTCAAGATCAGTCTCCACTGTTAACTAGATAGCCATACATACAGCTCTAATTAAAAGTACTGCCTGGGGAGAGGGAACCTAACGCAGCATGAGTTACAAGTGTCCTGTGCTATGTCTATGTGGGTTTGAACCTGTCAGCATTATGGGTGTAGAAGAATGTTCAGATACTGTTAGTCTTTAAAGGAATATAACACTGCAGACAGAATACTCCACAGTGTCAGATCTGGGCAGAGTTCAGCAGCAGAATTCTCTAGAAGAAAACCAAGCCTTTGACTTTGAAGAAGTGTAGCTACACTCTGGGTTTTTTTTTTTGTTTGTTTGTTTTTATTGTTGTTGTTTTTGGTTTTTTCTCTTTTCAGCTAGGTCTTTATTATTATTATTATTATCATTATTATTATTATTATTATTTTATTTATTTACATTTCAAATGCTATCCCGAAAGTTCCCTATACCCCCCTCCCCGGCCCTGCTCACTCTGTTGACCGAGGCAGGGGTAGCTGGTCACTGACAACAAGGATCCCAATTCGGCCATTGTCTAATGCAGACAAGCGTTATGCCCTGGAGATCAGCTTGAAAAGCGATGTGGCTATAGGCAAGAAGGAATCAATAACCGGGAGGCACGTAGCAAAAGAGGTAAGGTCCAATGACATCAGTAGGGAGGGAAGAGCAGCCTGAGGCAGATTCATAGCGTCTGCCTTTTGAGACTGAAGATGTCGAGACAAAGTGATTTCTACAGACACACTGGCCAGACTTGGCTTTGAATAAAACAGGCGTCTCAGCGATGCCACACAGTGAGTTGTGACAACTGCTTAACTGTAATGCTCAAATCACAGCCACAGCATTCAAGTTCAGGAAATAATGAGTTAATTAAAACCCCCTGGGGGAATTTAAGACAAGCCAAAATGACAATCGTATACCTTGACATTTTTCCAGGACACGTTCTTTTTTAATCTGGGGCCACAGACTCCCAGGTTCTTTCATTTAAAACAAGCTATCCTTCCATTTACATTGCATGCCAAGGACAATAACATATTTTCCACAGGAAAATGCCAGCTCCTCCCTGGGCACGCTGGAAGATAACCGACATTATCAAAACCGGAACTGATACGCCCGGGTTGGGTTTCGAACAGACTGCCTCAGAGTATTGTAACTGACACCATATGCTTCATGCAGCCCCTAAACACAGCTTGACAAGATCCATTTCCAATCTGTTCCAGATTGTCCCCTGTATTTTATGGCTACGAACTGAATCCCAAACTAATGGGCACAGGCAGGAAGAAAAAGTAGCAATTTAAAAAGCAAGTTTCAGTTCATCTGAGATATTAAAGATGCCCAGGTCTCTGAAGACATCAGTGCAGGACAGAATCTGCTGTTCTGGGTCTCCCTCATCTCCAGCTCTATTTTTATTTAATTCTGCTTGGAAAGCTGTCATCCCTGCTTGTCTTGTAAATCTAGGTGTGTCCGGCTCAAGCTGAAGCATCCCCTTTACAAAGCAGTGTGGATTGGGCTCCTTCGAGCCAACGCTGTCTGGAGCAATCTTCTTTAAGGCGTTCAGTTCCTTGCAGCACCGCTGTGTTTACATATCTGTTTTCCCTGCTAGAACTCCATGAGGGCTGGGACTGTGGTTGGCTCATGTAGATGTTAAACAAATGTCTGTCCGGGGAGTCAATAGAGAAAAAAAAAAAAAAAAAAACAAATGGATAAATGTCATAAACGATCAACTTCCGTAGCTGGTGGACTGTCCTCCCGTGACTTCATGGAGAACTGAAAACACATGATAGAGGGACCCTGATGGAACAGACATTGCTCTTCATGATTATCAATCTGAAAAAAAAAATCACTGTCTACCATGGGAAGTCAATTAAAAGCTTCACTTAATTACTAATTTTCGATATAGAAGTTACAGGAGTGGGATGGTGTGAACTGGGAAGGTGCTCTGAGGCTTTGTGGCTTAGTTTGTTCCAGAAGGGATGAATCTAGTCTGAACTGTTCATAGCCTTGCCTGGTCTCACTCTTGACCAACTGTAAGCATTTCCAGCGCAGCTGTCTGTGTTTAGCGAAGCCATCTGCCTTCATCAAGAATCTTCCCTGATGAGGTTTTAATTGGTCTGTAAGTGGTTCCCAAACATAGCCTTTGTTTTTTTGGTACGGAATGCTCTCTGCTTTGGGTTTTGTTTTTCAGTGTGTGTGGAACACGAGTTTGAAGTCAGATAAAACTGCAGTTCAAATTCTAATTGTTTGCTTACTGAGTTGTGTGACTTCAGAAAAGCAAACCTTGCAAACTCTGGTTTCCTCATCTGGTGAGCAGGGATAGTAATGGAAACAGCTGGAAACAGCTGGAAAGGCCAGTGCAAGTACCTACCCAAAGGGCTTCGTGTAAGCTTGGTTTGTTATAAATGGAGTTCTCTCTCTCTCTCTCTCTCTCTCTCTCTCTCTCTCTCTCTCTCTCTCTGTGTGTGTGTGTGTGTGTGTGTGTGTGTGTGTGTGTGTGTGTGTGTGNTGTGTGTGTGTGTGTGTGTGTGTGTGTGTGTGTGTGTGTGTGTGTGTGTATGTGTGTGTGACAACCTTCCTGGAAGAGAGAGAGCTCACAAAAGTCTGGCCCTTAAGAATGTAGCTGCCAGCTGGGTATGGTGGCGCACGCCTTTAATCCCAGCACTCGGGAGGCTGAGGCAGGTGGATTTCTGAGTTTGAGGCCAGCCTGGTCTACAAAGTGAGTTCCAGGACAGCCAGGGTTATACAGAGAAACCCTGTCTCGAAAAAACAAAAACAAACAAACAAAAAAAATATAGCCGCCTTGGCTCTTCCTTAGCCAATGTGCTCCCATGGTTCTTTTTTTGTTTTTTAGGTTTATTTTTAATTATGTTTACGTGTGTCTATGTGGAAATATAATGCGTGAGGGGGCAAGCCTCTGAAGTCCAGATATGTCGCACACACAGACATATCACACACCCAAATGATTTGAAAATTTAAAAATAAACTTCAGCGGGTGGATTTAAAAGCCTCTTTCGTATAGGTTAGAGCATTCTTCTTCTATGAATGTACTCTGTCTTCTAGAAAATTTTCCGAACTGTACTGGACTCAAGTTTTCATTTTAAAAGTTGATTTTTGACTTATGAGAACTTACCGGAGTCTGTTTACCCAGCTTCCTCTAACACTTAAACAGTGCAGTTATCCACTGAGATGTTAGCCAGTGGGTTGGGCTTGTTTTGTTCTGTAGCATGGGGTGCTCTGGGAGGCATTTGGAGGATGGGGTTGCAGGATCTAATCAAGAGTTCCATGTTGCTTTTTAGTTGTCATGGCTCTTAGTCTTAACTGTGACTGTACCTTTTTTTTTTTTTTTTTTTGTCTTTCTGTGACCTTGACATTTGATGAATGGTGGTCAGGTATTTTGCAGAATATATCCGAGTTTGGAATTAGATGGTTTCTGCAGATGAAGTAACACAGTTGGCACAAGAGTCCTCAGGTGACTGGCATGATGGTGCATGTTGGTAAACCCAGCCCTCAGGAAAAGAATCAAGAAGACCAACAACCAAAAGCCTTGGCTTTAGTCCAATATGTACATTGTTTTCATGCTTGCATCCTAAGCATCTCTAAGGATAGTGTGGAAGGATTGATTTTGCTCAGTCAATGTGGTCTATGACAAACTCAATAGAGCATGATGGCTGGCAACTGGATTGAGGTCCCCTCACTCTTTGGTAGGCATCCCAGCAGCCCTCTGCTTCTGAAAGCAGGCATAGAAGGAATCAGCACTGCACTGGGACTCAACACAAATCTAATCTTGCTCATGGATGTTTAAAGTTTAAAGTCCTTCAAGTTAAAAGTCCCACATGTCTCAAGACCACTGGTTTTGTGTGTGTGTGTGTGTGTGTGTGCGCGCGCGCGCGCGCGCATGTGCGTGTGCAGAGGTATGTTGATATATGTTCCCCTGATAAATGCAGATGGAACATATAAAAATGGCCCAAAGCTAATATAACTGCATGTTTTATTAGATGGTCAACCCTGTTGGTGCCACTCAGACAGAATGTGCCCTACTAAAGCCAAATCTTTAAAAACTACAATCTGGCCTGCCTGCTCACTGGAGAGTTCACTAGTGTAAAAGTCCGCGCTGACATACTTATAACAGCAAGCATTTTCACTATGACTAATCAGTGTCTCCTGTGAAGGACTGGTTATTATTTAATATATGGAAAACATCCGCTACATTTATCCTCACCATTGCTGGTCAGCACACATTCCCCACAGTCGTCTTTAGAAACACGTCTGTGGCCTACAGGCTATTTCCAGTCAGTGCTCTTTAAGCTTTAATCTACAAAGAACAGGTTTGCTCTTTGGAATGGGAAATAACCTTTCCTTGATGTTGTTGTGTTGTTGTTATTGTTTTGACTTTTTCCAAACAGATCCAGATTCTTCAAAGTGCCAGAGAGTGCAAAGCAGCACGTGCCGTTCCAGCTCTGCACTGCTTTGTTCGCGAGTCAAAAGGGGCTGAGCGCTTTCAGACATCTAAACATATAAATTCAGCTTTCCTTCTCATTCGCCTTTATATCTATCCTTCTGGATTCCAGCTGGAACCCAAACCAAAAGTGTTAAGTGACCACAATAAAGGCTCTTTCTTTGGGGTTTCTAGATCCCCGGAAGTAGCAAGTATTAGTCATTCACAAGCCCTAGATCCCCAGATATTCCTGTCTAAATTCTATAAAGCCCAGAGATGTGTGTGTTTCTCAATCAAGGCTAGATGCTTTTTCAGAGTGGACTTCGGCATTCAGGACCACAGTGACCCCATCTCAGCTGATTTGAGGTCTAAGTTGAAAATAGAATTTCATATTAGCTTAGAGATGTGGAATGCATGAGAAATATGGAGAAGTATTCCAAATATTGATGTCAGATTAATATATTTAATGGAAAGTAATGAATTCATCTGCTTGCAATTTGTTTCAGTTTCCCTTCCTTCTGAGGTCTTTGCAGACTAACTTACAATATTTTCATAATACAATGTATGACCACATTTTTATTAATACTTGCTTGGGGGAAGAAAGAAAATGGTCTCTCATCCTGTGACAGCCCTTTACTGTATAGGTTCAAATGTTCTACCAGAGGTACAGGTTTCATGGAGGGGACCGTATCTACAATGAGTTCACAAATGCAATGTCAAGTCATATCCAAGAGACAAAGTTCACAGCACCCTTCCCTGCCTTCTGCCTCTTGCCTTCTTTCTGATTTCTGTTCTGTGATGTTCTCCGAGCCTTAGGAGGTCATTTGACATAGATGTACCTTATAGAACTAACTATATTCAGTTGTCACTCATTATCAGCCCTTGTTGTCAGCTTTTGGACCAGTTATCTGTTTCTGCAACTTGACAACATATAGATTTAGCAAGACAGCAGTAGTAGGTTCCCCCTTAAGGCCCTCCTTTCAAGCCATGGACTTTGGAATAAGATAGTATTACTATGAATTTTACTCTCTGGAGCAGGCCTCACACACAAGCCCAAAGTGGTTGGTTACCCTTATAATCTTCACGCTGCTACTGCACCATTGGGCACATCTTATCTGACAGCTTGGAACTGTAGCCTGCTGGGTTCTCTGTAAAACATGCTTATTTTTATTTCTCATTTGTCTTTGTTCCGGTGGCCTATTAACTGGAATTGGAACCTGCCCTTAAATGAATCTCTCTCTTTTCATTGATTCCATACATTGACATTATTTTCAATTGGGACCCATGTTTAAAATGATTATCACATGCCCGTGATCATGCTAAACGACCACAGTGCTGTGGCTCACATCATAAATTAATGTACACCAAACTCAGCCCATGTATAGCTGAATCTTGATTAACCAAATTCCAGGTGGGGCTGGGGCTGGGGCTGGGGCTGGGGCAAAGCAAAGCAGCAAAAGTCCTGGATTGTTCCCTGAAAGCCTCAACTCAGGTGACAGACATAATGTCTTGCTCCATCTTAAGGGACTAAGATATCAAGACTGGCAAGTGAGGTAACTGAGTTTCAAAGTGAGGCAGACATGAACTTGAATTCTACCTCACATAGGTAGACCGACCACAATTATCATTAATGGGATCATAGGGACACTGATCACAGTTATCATTATTGTGGTCAATATGCTTCAGGTTTACACCAGAGAACATAAAGTTTTGGTTGGGATTTTTTTTTTTTTTCATGAGGAAGGCATCTTAGAACTCCAACTTGCAGCTGAATATTCATCTCAGTAGTCATAGAACAGAAGAGTTACTCAATACATATGTGGCTAAGTATCCTTCGTTAATATCTCTTCTCACATTTGTTAATATGGAACTTTTATAACAATAAAACCCCATAAATCCTAAATGCATAAATGGGCATATTCATTTGAGTATTACACCAAATTCACACTTATTAATGGTGTAGTTTTTCTTAATAAGCATCTTAAATTTGAGTGACATTCAACTCAGGACATAGGAACTTATTTTTTTCAATATGTGTTTAAGAAAACCATCTTCTTGCCAAAAGAAAGTAAAGGTTTCAAAATAAAAATTGTACACTGATTTTCACCAAAGAACCCAGCCAATCTCAAAACCTAAGTTCTTCGTTTTTAAAAATACTCATTGTAGAATATTATATTTTACAGGGCCCATGAAAGTTTCTCAGAAGATGATCATGGTGTATTTCTTTCCTAAAAAGTAAAAAAATTACTTTGTTTATATCGGCAGCTGTCAGCTTCCTAGTGATTCAAGGTATATTCACCAACAATAGTCTAAGTGTTTCATTTAGTACCGTTTAACTTTTGTTGCATACTACAGTTTAGGGATCGTCTTTTAGGACCTGTCCTAAACAAAAGAAATGCAAGTCCTTAAGAAAAACTTCTTAGAAGACCCTAGGATGAAATAGCATCAGGTAAAGGTTGTGTCTTTCCCCCTCACTATTGGAAGACAACATGACTGTGGCTCTGAGCTCACAGGCACACACCAAGCCTTCTGGGTCCCTCATGGTGCATCTATGCCTTAACAGTATTCACTTGCACATCTGCTGTGTTCCCACGAAATAAAGATAGAAGCGATAAACAGAGAAGTCAGGCTTTCTGTCCTCAGAGGAAAAGGCTGATAAAGAAAGCAACCATAGGACAATAAGAAAAGAGTTAAGGCCACACACTCCCAACATTAGAGTCTAAGAGCCAGCTCTCCAAAAGAGGCAGAGATGGAAGACAGGTGTGGAGTAGGAGTAGGAGTTAAACAAATGATGGAGCAGACAGCCGTGTGTGTGTGTGTGTGTGTGTGTGTGTGTGTGTGTGTGTGTGTGTGTGTGTGTGAAGGTACAGAGAGAATAGAGAAAGATGCCCTGGACAAACCAGTTATCTGGACCCAACAGAGTACATGCAACACAATCTAGAGAATGGATTTGAGCAGAAAAAGGAACTAATTAGGATTTGCATCTGGGAAAGATACTTAGCAACAATACAGGAAACGTATGCAGGAGCCAGCAGTAGGTCTGGCAAGAGCAATCCATAAAGAGGTCAAAGCAATTCCTATGGTAAATGAATATACTGCCCAGGACCACATGGAGTCAAGAGAGAAAAGAATGATGTCAGAGGGACACAGCTTGAGCAAAGGTGTGGGGATTCCTTGGATGTTAGGGAAGATGAAGAAAGACTGATAACAGCTCTGACCGAGGGATGGGGACTCCTGTGAGCTCCTGGGGAGCCGAGAGGATACAAGATATATTAGAAGTTGGAAACTTGTAAGGTTAAACGTGGCTGCTTTGTGTAGAACACCAGTCTGACTAATAAGAACTTAAGCGAGTGCTCTTACACATCAAAGCAGCCAGCAGCAGAGGCTGCAGATCAAGGAAGTCTGAACTTTATCATCAGAGGGAAAGCTCTGGACTTTTCCTTCGCATCACATCAGTTGTTCCAGCTACCACAAGCCTGTCCCAAAAGGCAGGAAGCCAAAAAAGACAGAGCAAAGACCAAACTCTGGGAGCCACTGAGATGACTCAGTGGGTAAGGCGGTTGCTCTCTGGACTGGGGACCTGAGTTCAATCCTGGGGACACACATGGTTGAAGGGAAAAACCAACTCCCTTGAGTTGTCACCTCACCTCCCTCCCCGCCAAGCTGTCCTCTGGCCTCCACACATGCCCTATGGCATGCATGTCCATATGCAGCTCCAAAGTAATCGATTCACACTTAAAATCATTAGAAACTTTTTTACAAGGAAGAAGAAGTTTTACACCAGAAAGTCCAGGCGTCTCAGCAATTCAGCTCAGGAGAAAGGTCATTCCTTTTTGTAAGATAGACAAAGTATTAACTTTCTCCTCCAGAGAGGAAAGTGAGAAAAAGTGAAAGTCAAATAGATTTTAACCCAACTGTGGTATCTGCCAATTATATTTGTTCTATAATTTTTCTGTTATTGTGAAATCGGCAGCTGACCACCCTTGGTGCCTTCTACAACCTTCTCACTCCAAGATGCCTCAGGATCGCAAGAAGGCTGCACACTCTTTAGTCTCATATTTGCATATCAAGTGGAAGGAGACACAGACAGACAAGGGAACTTTTTTTCACTGGAACATAAATCTGTTCCAGAAACCCACATCTGAGATTCATGCTATAGTTCTTGGACAACAGCTAGCCTGTGAGCGCCTTTATCTTCAAGAAATGCTTGGAAATAGGTTTGTTTTGAACACAGCGCACATAGCTACATACAACCACAAAACAAGGCGAAGGGAAGGAGGAAGGAAATAAGAGTGACTATTGTGCAGGCGCCGAAGGCAGTCAGGCTGCCGTGGAACCTGAGCTCACGTGATGCAAGTTTTTCCTCTCCCCTCTCTCTACGCTTCACCATTTTGTAATGAGAAAACTAGATTGATGGTGTGGCTTGATATTCCAGCCAGTTCCTGAGAGGGCTAGATCTAACATTCAGTGAGCTCTTTCCAGTGTGTCTCTCTATTCTCTTAGTCTGTAAAATATGCACACAGTATGCCCAATGGTGGATGGGGATGAACGGATGAACACCCTTTTGTAACACCCACTGACTTTGTACTTCTTTCATACTTAAATCTCTCTCTCTCTCTCTCTCTCTCTCTCTCCCCCATCTCCCTCTCCCTCTCCCTCTCCTTCTCATACCATGTACAGATGTACTGTGTGTGTGTGTGTGTGTGTGTGTGTGTGTGTGTNTGTGTGTGTGTTTGTGTGTGTGTGTGTGTGTGTGTGTGTGTGTGTGTGTGTGGTGTGTGTATGCAGATGGGTGTCTATGAGATGCCAACCTTAGAACATATAAAAAACCTCATAAAACAACCTCAGGAGCCAAACATGGTTTTGAGGCAAGGTTCCTTACTATCCTGGAACTCACCAAGTAGGCTAGGCTGGCCGGTCAGTGAGCTCCAGGCCTCTGCTTTGCATACTTCTGTTTAGGTTTCTTATCAAGTGATCTGCTCTTGATAATGACAGCTTTATTTTTTTTTTCATTTTTATACAGGATTGTGACTTACTGATTCACCCAGAAGAAACCTGTGGGTTGCAGCCTATTTCTGCAGACTACATCGAAGCCATTTCCCAGCCTGAAATAGACAGTTGCCTATCTGGGGACACTAAAGGTGAATACATGGGTATCCTTTCTCTAAAATATATCCCTTGGTCTATAGGCACATGTTTAATTGGCCCTTGTTTTAAACCAGGACCTTTCTTTTTCACTTGAGTAAACAGCAAGACAAATTACAAGTGTAAATGCATTGTTTTGTTATGAAACATTTGAGTAAGCAAACAAGCCCTTTGCTCCTTTGCTAACCCATTGCCATCTAGAAATGTCAGACCAGAGGTCACTTCTGCCAGGAGCCTTCCTTTATCCTCTAACTCATTTCCTAACTCTGTACTTTTATTATATCACAATCTACGATTCATTTAGTATATAATTCATTGTTTAGTGTCATTCTTCCCAAGAGGTTGGTTTCATGAGGGAAGAAAGTTGGCCTTTTTCACTTTAGTTTTTATTACATTTTCATTTGTGTGTGTGTGTGTGTGTGTGTGTGTGTGTGTGCACCAAGGAGAGCACACGAAGGTCAGATGACAGCCTGCACTAGTCAGTTCTATCTTTCCATCACGTGGGTCTGTGGGAGCAACTTCAGGTTGTCAGGCCCAGAAACAAACACCCTCACCCACTGTGCCGTTCGCCAGTTCCCTTTTTCAACTCACTACATACATACATACATACGTACATACATACATACATACATACATAATTCACACATGGTGGATAGAAAATAAATACCCAGTTTTAAATAATTTATTTTCATTGTAGGGAACGTATTGGAAATAACCACAAGAATCCTTCATATTTTGATCATTCCTACAAATAGGGACATGAGGATTTCAGATTTCGGCATTTAATCTCACATGAGTCACGGACAGACCCACAATGAGTCACCACTCTCTATGTTTTCATCCTCTCAGGCTTCCTGAAGCAGGCAGAGTGCAGTCAAGCAAAGCTGATGCTGAGAATGTATTTTTAAAAAATTTAAAAATTAAAGTAATTAAGACTCAGAGCATGTATTCTTTGATGGGCCTGGTCGCTGCTGCATCCTGACCCCCATGACTCCCGTCCCCAGAAAGGCCTGCGACGGCGCACACAGCTGCACTAGCCTCGCAGTGAACTTCACACGGCTGCTGCAGCGGGAAATGTGTTTCCCAAATGGGCAGGGCAAATTGCAATTTGGCACGCAGCTCGCAAATGTGGGCATGTCCCAGTCTTGAACATATGTTCTAAATAATAAACTCCAGTCAGGGAGGGACTCGCCTGTTACGGAAGGTCAGGTGCCGTGATCTGTGTCTCCCTGCCGAAGGAGACCCAGACTCAGCCTTCAAAGGGGGGATACCTGTGTCCAGGCCAGTATTGTTTTAATCAGATGACAATTTATGACAGTCGTAAAACAACTTAATTCTATTCTTTGTACCACAACCGAGGCAAAGCTCTTCGACTCTTCAGCTCACTGACACTGTTTCTGCTCAGGAGACAGCAGTTTGTTCTAGCCTGTGAAATACGCCATTACATCAGCCGAGTCCTAGATCATCTTTTGACTGACTTGGTTTGGTGCATCAGTAGACCCCTTTAGAGAAGGCCCTACACTGACCGCCATGCTTAGTATCCTGGAACTTCAAGACTTCCCCCTCCCATCTCTTCCCTACCTCTCAACCTTCTTGCCTCTCTCTGTGCTGATAAACCCTGCTTTGGGATGTGCAACTCTTTTCCAATCTGTTCCGCCGACTCCACAGGTCCATCCTGCCATTTCCTACTGTCTGACGACATACTCTTTTCTCTAGCAGGCCTCATTCCCCTACATTCTCTGTGTTCCCAGAGCAATCCAGGCATGGACTCTTCACAGTGCTACTTCCTTCTCTTTCAATACTTGGATCTGTCTGAGACCAGTGGTCTCCCAGAACAGCATGATAAACACCAGGAAGAGAAAAGAACAGAGCAGGGCAACCCTGGGGATGAAGCCAATAAAGATGAAAATATATGTGCAACCGCCTTGTATCTAACCATTTTTATTTCCATGTTTTATGATGGACACAGTATATAAACATAGGAGTATCTGCATATCATATACTGCATATCATATCATATCATATACTGCATATCATATCAAGACATGTACTAAGACATCAAGGGTGCACTTCCCTTGATTACTGATGGCTTCCCTTGATTAGATTTCTCGAGAACATAAATTGTTTATATTAATCTTCCAGTGCCTAATAGACAATTTTAAAAAATGTTTACCAAACTCAACAGAGATTTAAACCTTTTCCCTTCCACAGGAATCTATGACACAATCAGGAGTCTATACACACATACATGCAGACACACGCACGCACGTGCTTGCACGCGCACACACACACAGAAAGCACCAAAAGCCCACAGACTCAAAGACATTGAAAAAGTTCAGAAAATACTGTTCTAGAATGTACTGTGTGTTCCCAGAGATGACTCCATCCTTCATAATGGGACTTTCTACATCATAAGGGAGAACCTATCCTGGTAGATGACGCTGGAGGGAAATCCAGCAGTTGTGTGTTTATTCAAACATCTTCTGGACCAAAAAGCTATTTTAATAATGTGCTACAATTTGACAGTACTGAATCCATTCTTTTTTACCTGTAATATACTAATGCTAAACTGTCTTTTTAAAAAATTAAACTAGCTTAGATAGTTTTGAGTCACTGTATTTCTTTTCTATCCCTCAGTTGCTTAATAAGGTAAAAGTAATTCTTTTAATTTGGAGAAAGGAACTACACATACAATTATAATTAAATAAGAACTTTAAAAAACCCTCCTCAAGAGCTAAAGAAAGTACCCAAGGAACTGAAGGGATCTGTAACCCTGTAGGAGGAACAGCAATATGAACTAACCAGTACCCCCCAGCTCATGTCGCTAGCTGCATATGTAGCAGAAGATGGCCTCATCAGTCATCATTGGGAAGAGAGGCCCCTAGGTCTTGCAAAGATTATATGCTCCAATACAGGGAAATACCAGAGCCAGGAAGCAGGAGTGGGTGGGTTGGAGAGCAGGGTGGGGGGAGGGTATAAGGGACTTTTGGGATAGCATTTGAATTATAAATGAAGAAAATATCTAATAAAAATTGTAAAAAAAAAAAAAAAAAAAACCTCCTCAAATCATAATATATAAAAAAATGAAAAGATTTCTCTATAACTTACATTTAGTGAGAAAATGTGGAAAAAACATTGTAATTCTAATATTATATGTTTTATTCACTAAAATTAAACCTTTATTTTATGAGATTATATAATAGTAATTAGCATTAGTATGTACCTGATTTTATTTCCACCATGGTCTTAGATGACCAAACATTTTTTTTTCTCCATGATACCAGCCACTTTGATCCACTCAAGTGGCAATTATCATAAAGCTCAAACCATAAAGAAAATTTCTTTTTCTAAAGGACAGTTGTGCTCCTCAAAATGTCATTCCTTAAAATGCCTGTCATAGTTTATTTCAGAAGTTGCAGTTCTGATTCACTCTGCGTTTAAATATATAATTCAGGGCTTGTGGTTTGTGCCCCTCCTTTTTTTTTTTTTTTTTTTTTGACAATTTTAATTAAGAGCTGGTGTCACTTAAAATGTCAAGATCCCCAGTCCTACAGATGTTATACAGATGGCTACTTCAACTCACAGTAAATAAAGGGCATCGCTAACTGATTCAAAAAACAGAGAAAGTCATGGCTGCATAAATATATAGTAGTGTGTGACATAGGGGCCAACTTTGCAGATACCAAATCAAGCCTTCCTTTTATGTATGCAAAACTTAATGCCCCAAATCTAATTGTAACCATATTGGAGTGTTTCTTATAGCTGACCACTGTTTCTTCATCATGGAAGTAGTCTCAGAGAGTCTCAGTTTCTGGAAAGTTAGTTAGCCATCAGCAAGGTCAGGGAATGAGAATGTTCTGGATTCATGATGAAGTTAGATATACAAAGATCAGACTGAGAGAGAGAGAGAGAGAGAGAGAGAGAGAGAGAGAGAGAGAGAGAAGAGAAGCAGAGAGGCAGAGACAGGGAGACAGAGACAGAGCGACACAGAGAGAAGAGAGACATAGAGAGAAATGAAATAAGATAAAGTGAGATAAGATGAGATACTTACCCAGAATGCCATATTCTGATCAGGGGAACATATCAACCGCAGTCTTCGCCAACACATATACTCCTCTAGTAAATTCAACGTGAAAAAAGTTTTAATTATTTTGTTTTGTGTATATGAGTGTTCTGCCTACATCGAGGCATACCATGTACAGCCCTGCTGTCTGCAGAGACCAGGGACTGGAGTTACAGGGGGTTATAAGCCACCATGTGGGTGCTGGGAATTCAAGCCAGGTTCTCTTTGGGAACATCCAATGCTCTTCACCATTCAGCCATCTATCCAGCTCCTAAACTCGGCTTCTTAAAAATAAAGAAATAATTCATCAAGGCAATCAGATGATGTGACTCTCCCTAAGAGACATATTGGGTCATATATCATTTCCAACTGAGGGTTTTTTTGTTTTTTTGTTTTTTTGTTTTTTTACTAATCTGGCATAATGCGATATCAGAATCAACCAAATGGATTATGGCCCAGCTCTGATATAACACTCACTTCACTTTTACTTATTTCTTAATGCCTCTGTTTACTTCACCTGTGAAACGAGCGTGCAGTGAGGACCAGCTCCGAGTTCCCTTCCAACTCCATCCCAGGCAAAAGTGCATACACTCTGGAGGCAAACTCTCCCCTCTGACATTTAAAACCCTTTTTGTCCCCTTCATCCTCTGTCTTTGAGCAATTACATATCTATCTGTCTATCTATCTATTATCTGTCTGTCTGTCTATCTATCATCTGTCTGTCTGTCTATCTATCTATCTATCTATCTATCTATCTATCTATCATCTATCTGCATGCACACTGTACACTGCACGCTGAAGGAAACACCTTCTCATGGCAGACCCTGAACTTTCCCGGTGTGTGCACTTTATGTGTAAGCCAACCAGATGTCTTACTCCTACCAAGTTCACTCCTGCAGTATTCACAGAATATCATTCTTTCAATGCTTCTGACTCATCTTGCAAGAAAGTCCTGTTTACATCTAATGAAATTTCCAGGATTTTTCTGTTTTCACTTTATTATGAACCACCATGGCATACTTGTGGTCAGGACACGGGACTAAAATCTATTTATGGGCAGCTCAGTGCCAGACACCATGGCAGGTGTTATGCATACTTTCCTTATAAAGTAGTAAATTTAATCATGAAAATATTAAGTCATTTGTCCAATTGAAACAGTGAGTTGCAACCTTGGCTTCACTGTGGAACCATCTGAAAGCATTTTTCAAAAATATAGATGGTTAAGTCTCATACTTAATGTTGCACTAGAGTACACCCTAGGCACAAGAATTTTAAAAAGCTTTCTGGGTGAGACTTGCAGTCAACACCGAGTTCACGAGCTAGCTGAAGGAGGCAGAGCCTGAGGGGTAGGGGGTGTCTCGATAGTCTGAGTTATTTTTCCGTCACAGATATCTCTACTCAATTTTGTATCAGCTGTCAAGATTCTGTTGTGATCTCTAATGTGTAAATGGTCAGCCTCAAATTTGAATATCGCTGCTTTTTCTCATAGATTTATCATTATAATTAAAAGTGCGGGCCCTGAATTGCTCAGCTCAAACCCCTTTTCCACTTCCTTTTCAGTGGAAATCAACGTAGTATCCACCTTCCTGAATTCCTGCTGAAGAGATAGCAAGGTAGTTCTGAGGTTTAAACAAGTTATTATGTTAAACCTCTTAAATATGACTGGCATGTATAAGTACTAGCTATTTTTATATTTCTGTGACATTTTGATGTCATAGTGTCTAACACCACCAACACTTCTCCATGATAGATCCTTGATGCCTGAGGCTACATTACACTGAAAGTGTGGTCTGCACAAGGTGGAATGTTGACTATCCCTGAAACACAAAGTGCTCTTGGGTAGACATAAGGCCATTTTGTGATATTCCCCTTGCATTTAAAAACCAGAGAAAAGAAAGAAGTTATGGCAAGGAGACATATGTGCCAGCATACTTTGAAATTTTAGTGCTTTGTTCCTGCTTGATTTTAACACTCTAACCTGTTAATGTTACTCCGATGTCCCTCTGTTTTCTTACAATTCATAATTTCCTCATATCCTTTTTTGTCCCTCCCAGCTACTTTCTCTTAATCTGCTGACACCTTTTCCCTTTCGGTGGCAAATCTGTAAAGGCTACCACAACCATGTCAACATACACCAGCACTAGCATACACGATTCTGACACCACACCCCTGAGGTGGTGAATGGAGTAGGTATTCTGTTCATGTTAGGAAGGTTTCCCATCTTCCCACGGTGTTGCGTATCACACTAGAGACTTTGCCCACAGCACCGTGAAGCAGACTCAGACTCAGAAAAAGTAGAGCGTTTTATCTTAAAAATGTTCCTTGAGACTAGAGAGATAGATGGCTCAGGGGGTGAAAGCCGAAAAGGGGGAGTTCAATTCCTGGAATCCATGAAAAAGCCTGACCGGGTGCTACAGGGCTGTAAGTCTGGAACTCCTGTGGAAAGAAGAGAGGTAGGAAGAGGAGGCTTCCCCAGGAGCTTCCAAGCCAGAGACCCTGGAATAAGCAATGCAGCAGAAGATATAGCCAATGAGAACCTGCTGCCTCAAGGCGGTGTGAGAAGAGAATCAGCTCCTGAAAATTATTAGCAAGCTCTACCGGCACTGTATCCCCCACAAATGCATAAATAGGGTTTTTTTTCTTTACTAATCCAAAATCAGAAAAAAACTAAACATATGACAACACTCCTCACTTCAACCAAGCTATGAGGAAACCAAGGGAACACAGCTATATTAAAAAAAAAAATTAAAATAGCCACACCCAAAGTGCCATCACTCAAAGGAAGGACTGATAGCAGGTGTTGAAAACTATAAATTATCAAAATACTCTTGTGTCTCTCTAGTATGAGTTTAAAGTTCTTGAGCACAATGTAGACGTCTGCTATCATACTAGTAATCTAGTCATGGGTTAGGAGGATAAACGGTCGAGGCCCACTGACAACCTGAGGACTCCCACTCAACGTTAGTCCTATTGAAGTTCAAAAGTAAGTTAACAGTTGAGTAGCAGGCAGGCCCCCGTTTCCTTGTGAGGTCCCGTAGGACTCACCCCCGACTCCAGCATGAACAGTGTTATTTCACAACAGGACATCATGGTGTTTCTCTGCTTGACTGGCAGGAGGCCCTGCCTTTTCCCACTGTATATATTAGATTTCCATTTCTGTAGCTGGGTGACATTGACTTCTATACTTGCAACATGTAGTTTCAGAAGCGAAATGAAGCCTTGCTATGTATTCTAGGCCAGTGGATTGTGCCTTGCCTTACTTGTTCAGACAACAGGACCTGTGACTGGAGAGAAATAACCTGGCAACCACACAACTGCCAACACGATATCCTAACCAAGCCAGAACTTCAGCAGTGCCTGCAAGGAAGGAAGGTAGGTTCTGCACTCAGTCAGGCAAGCCTGGGCTTCATGCCATCTGCAGCACCGAGGCCAGACCATTGCATGTGCTAAACCAGCTTCTGCCCTCTTGCAGTGAGAGGAAAACTAACTCGATGTCACTTGGCTTTTTGGATCACCTGTAGACATGATCACAGGTGATCGTTAATAATCCTTGTTCACATTGATCACGTTTGTCCAAATCAGTCTATCTGGCGGGTGGAGGATATTAAAGTCATGTGCTGTGGCGACCCCGTTCCATGCTGGTTTTGAAGCATGAGTTGTTAGGAGCTTGTCATGTCAACTGACCTTGGGCAACTCGGAGCAGCCGGCCTCATTGCTGATAGCTCTCACATACTCCACTGCTGAAACAGAAATCTGTGACTCTGTGCAAGAAGCCAAATGGCCCTGCATGAAAGACTCACTTCTAGAACTTACCAAGCACACAGTGTTGTGTTTCCACTCTAACCTTGCTGACCATCTCTCGAATTCCTGGGCAGGTCTCATGTGGACCTCAGCAGACTGACTTCCCCTCTCTTGGGGCTCCTAAGCTGATGGCCACACAGTTTCTTCCTGCTAAGGATGCTCTGACTAGGTAGAGTCCAGGAGAACCTGGAGACATGTGAAACAGGCACATAGGCTGAGATGCTTGCCTGACATCAAGTGAGTAATCTTAACCAGATTTTCGAAGCACTTCTCATCAGAGGGCCTTATCCTTGTGCTCCATGTGTAAGCGCTCACATATGGGCAGGCCCATTTCAAAAGCTGATTTTAAAAACAGCATAGTATGGAATGCGTGCCAGATTTTCTGTTAGTAATTAGTTTAAGAAGAATGCGAATGGGGACGGGTTAGGGCAGGAAGATGAATGTGCTCTTCATTTCAACAGAAGTAGAGTAATGCTCAAGGCTGAGAACATGACCAATAATTAAGATGCAGAATTAGTTAATTTGTAAAAAGGGAGAGCAAGAAAACACTGATGTAGAATCTTGTTGTCACCCTGAGATTCCATCTCACTCCAGTCAGAATGGCTAAGATTAAAAATTCAGGTGACAGCAGATGCTGGCGAGGTTATGGAGAAAGAGGAACAC